>NW_027125323.1:0-101000 GCF_033026475.1 Channa argus
GCACCTATAAGAACAAGAAAATAAAAACAACACATATGGCCAGGACGGTAACATGGTCTATTAGTAATGAAGCACGATGGTTGACAAACCAATAAAGTAGCAAAACAGCAATGAAAGAACAAAATTTGATGAAAATATAGAACAATTTCTATGAATAAATAGGCAGTAACACCAGCTTGTGCTGCCCGTAAACCCAAGCAAAAAAGCTTACAGCACCTGGTATTCCCAGGCGGTCTTCCTACCAAGTACTAACCAGGCCCGGCCCTATTTGGCTGACGAAATCGGGCGAGATCAGGCGCTTAGAGAGCAGTGTGGCAGTAAGCTGCATTTGACATCATCAACAGCTCTTAAAAACGCTGGAGAAGCAGAATGCATGACACTTGCTAAGAAGAAGATAAATGTGGCAAAGTACAAAGTACTATAACTGTACTGGTCTGTTACGCCCCTGTCTAGGGGGTCAGGGTGCAACATACAAAGATAAATTAGCATGTTCCCTCTCCGATCCCCAAACCAAAATCCAGGATCGAGATGTTCCAACAGAATGATATTTATTTTAAACGAAAGAAAGTGTCAAACAAAATATGACACTACAACTCAGGGCGAACCAAGGCCAACATAATAAACAAAATAAGCCATTTCCCACAGAAAGTGCTAGCTAGCCTGATAGAAATAAACAAACCAAAAGACAGTCGCTAACC
The DNA here is from genome assembly GCF_033026475.1 of Channa argus. Classification (NCBI taxonomy): domain Eukaryota; kingdom Metazoa; phylum Chordata; class Actinopteri; order Anabantiformes; family Channidae; genus Channa; species Channa argus. The sequence goes on from NW_027125323.1 coordinate 699, forward strand.
CTAACTCCCTAATGTGAAAACAGTCCAAAGAAAATGGCAGTTCACCCCTACAGATTTAATACTATTTACAAAATATACAATTTATAAACAAAACCACGGCACAAAACCTAACAATTCAAAAATGCTAAATAAGGTTTGGAAACCAAGAACAGCAAATAGGTGCTGCTGCCAGAAAAAGCCTCGCTAGCTGTTGGGAACCGTACTTTTAAAACTCCAGCAAGTGTAGGATGGACCAATCAGCTTCCTGTACTGCCCCCCAATCCGGCCAATCAGGCAGGGCACCTATAAGAACAAGAAAATAAAAACAACACATATGGCCAAGACCGTAACATGGTCTATTAGTAATGAAGCACGATGGTTGGCAAACCAATAAAGTAGCAAAACAGCAATGAAAGAACAAAATTTGATGAAAATATAGAACAATTTCTATGAATAAATAGGCAGTAACACCAGCTTGTGCTGCCCGTAAACCCAAGCAAAGAAGCTTACAGCACGTGGTATTCCCAGGCGGTCTTCCTACCAAGTACTAACAAGGCCCGGCCCTATTTGGCTGCCGAGATCGGACGGGATCGGGCGCTTAGAGAGCAGTGTGGCCGTAAGCTGCATTTGACATCATCAACAGCTCTTAAAAACGCTGGAGAAGCAGAATGCATGACACTTGCTAAGAAGAAGATAAATGTGGCAAAGTACAAAGTACTATAACTGTACTGGTCTGTTACGCCCCTGTCTAGGGGGTCAGGGTGCAACATACAAAGATAAATTAGCATGTTCCCTCTCCGATCCCCAAACCAAAATCCAGGATCGAGATGTTCCAACAGAATGATATTTATTTTAAACGAAAGAAAGTGTCAAACAAAACATGACACTACAACTCAGGGCGAACCAAGGCCAACATAATAAACAAAATAAGCCATTTCCCACAGAAAGTGCTAGCTAGCCTGATAGAAATAAACAAACCAAAAGACAGTCGCTAACCCTAACTCCCTAATGTGAAAACAGTCCAAAGAAAATGGCAGTTCACCCCTACAGATTTAATACTATTTACAAAATATACAATTTATAAACAAAACCACGGCACAAAACCTAACAATTCAAAAATGCTAAATAAGGTTTGGAAACCAAGAACAGCAAACAGGTGCTGATGCCAGAAAGAGCCTCGCTAGCTGTTGGGAACCGTACTTTTAAAACTCCAGGAAGTGTAGGATGGACCAATCAGCTTCCTGTACTTCCCCCAAATCCGGCCAATCAGGCAGGGCACCTATAAGAACAACAAAATAAAAACAACACATATGGCCAGGACCATAACATGGTCTACTAGTAATGAAGCACGATGGTTGACAAACCAACAAAGTAGCAAAACAGCAATGAAAGAACAAAATTTGATGAAAATATAGAACAATTTCTATGAATAAATAGGCAGTAACACCAGCTTGTGCTGCCCGTAAACTCAAGCAAAAAAGCTTACAGCACCTGGTATTCCCAGGCGGTCTTCCTACCAAGTACTAACCAGGCCCGGCTCTATTTGGCTGCCGAGATCGGACGAGATCGGGCGCTTAGAGAGCGGTGTGGCCGTAAGCTGCATTTCACATCATCAACAGCTCTTAAAAACGCTGGAGAAGCAGAATGCATGACACTTGCTAAGAAGAAGATAAATGTGGCAAAGTACAAAGTACTATAACTGTACTGGTCTGTTACGCCCCTGTCTAGGGGGTCAGGGTGCAACATACAAAGATAAATTAGCATGTTCCCTCTCCGATCCCCAAACCAAAATCCAGGATCGAGATGTTACAACAGAATGATATTTATTTTAAACGAAAGAAAGTGTCAAACAAAACATGACACTTCAACTCAGGGCGAACCAAGGCCAACATAATAAACAAAATAAGCCATTTCCCACAGAAAGTGCTAGCTAGCCTGATAGAAATAAACAAACCAAAAGACAGTCGCTAGCCCTAACTCCCTAATGTGAAAACAGTCCAAAGAAAATGGCAGTTCACCACTACAGATTTAATACTATTTACAAAATATACAATTTATAAACAAAACCACGGCACAAAACCTAACAATTCAAAAATGCTAAATAAGTTTTGGAAACCAAGAACAGCAAACAGGTGCTGATGCCAGAAAGAGCCTCGCTAGCTGTTGGGAACCGTACTTTTAAAACTCCAGGAAGTGTAGGATGGACCAATCAGCTTCCTGTACTGCCCCCCAATCCGGCCAATCAGGCAGGGCACCTATAAGAACAATAAAATAAAAACAACACATATGGCCAGGACCGTAACATGGTCTACTAGTAATGAAGCACGATGGTTGACAAACCAATAAAGTTGCAAAACAGCAATGAAAGAACAAAATTTGATGAAAATATAGAACAATTTCTATGAATAAATAGGCAGTAACACCAGCTTGTGCTGCCCGTAAACCCAAGCAAAAAAGCTTACAGCACGTGGTATTCCCAGGCGGTCTTCCTACCAAGTACTAACCAGGCCCGGCCCTATTTGGCTGCCGAGATCGGACGGGATCCGGCGCTTAGAGAGCAGTGTGGCCGTAAGCTGCATTTGACATCATCAACAGCTCTTAAAAACGCTGGAGAAGCAGAATGCATGACACTTGCTAAGAAGAAGATAAATGTGGCAAAGTACAAAGTACTATAACTGTACTGGTCTGTTACGCCCCTGTCTAGGGTGTCAGGGTGCAACATACAAAGATAAATTAGCATGTTCCCTCTCCGATCCCCAAACCAAAATCCAGGATCGAGATGTTCCAACAGAATGATATTTATTTTAAACGAAAGAAAGTGTCAAACAAAACATGACACTACAACTCAGGGCGAACCAAGGCCAACATAATAAACAAAATAAGCCATTTCCCACAGAAAGTGCTAGCTAGCCTGATAGAAATAAACAAACCAAAAGACAGTCGCTAACCCTAACTCCCTAATGTGAAAACAAGAGAAAACAATCAAAAGAAAATGGCAGTCCACCCCTACAGATTTAATACTATTTACAAAATATACAATTTATAAACAAAACCACGGCACAAAACCTAACAATTCAAAAATGCTAAATAAGGTTTGGAAACCAAGAACAGCAAACAGGCGCTGATGCCAGAAAGAGCCTCGCTAGCTGTTGGGAACCGTACTTTTAAAACTCCAGGAAGTGTAGGATGGACCAATCAGCTTCCTGTACTGCCCCCCAATCCGGCCAATCAGGCAGGGCACCTATAAGAACAATAAAATAAAAACAACACATATGGCCAGGACCGTAACATGGTCTACTAGTAATGAAGCACGATGGTTGACAAACCAATAAAGTTGCAAAACAGCAATGAAAGAACAAAATTTGATGAAAATATAGAACAATTTCTATGAATAAATAGGCAGTAACACCAGCTTGTGCTGCCCGTAAACCCAAGCAAAAAAGCTTACAGCACGTGGTATTCCCAGGCGGTCTTCCTACCAAGTACTAACCAGGCCCGGCCCTATTTGGCTGCCGAGATCGGACGGGATCGAGCGCTTAGAGAGCGGTGTGGCCGTAAGCTGCATTTGACATCATCAACAGCTCTTAAAAACGCTGGAGAAGCAGAATGCATGACACTTGCTAAGAAGAAGATAAATGTGGCAAAGTACAAAGTACTATAACTGTACTGGTCTGTTACGCCCCTGTCTAGGGGGTCAGGGTGCAACATACAAAGATAAATTAGCATGTTCCCTCTCCGATCCCCAAACCAAAATCCAGGATCGAGATGTTCCAACAGAATGATATTTATTTTAAACGAAAGAAAGTGTCAAACAAAACATGACACTACAACTCAGGGCGAACCAAGGCCAACATAATAAACAAAATAAGCCATTTCCCACAGAAAGTGCTAGCTAGCCTGATAGAAATAAACAAACCAAAAGACAGTCGCTAACCCTAACTCCCTAATGTGAAAACAAGAGAAAACAATCAAAAGAAAATGGCAGTCCACCCCTACAGATTTAATACTATTTACAAAATATACAATTTATAAACAAAACCACGGCACAAAACCTAACAATTCAAAAATGCTAAATAAGGTTTGGAAAGCAAGAACAGCAAACAGGTGCTGCTGCCAGAAAGAGCCTCGCTAGCTGTTGGGAACCGTACTTTTAAAACTCCAGGAAGTGTAGGATGGACCAATCAGCTTCCTGTACTTCCCCCAAATCCGGCCAATCAGGCAGGGCACCTATAAGAACAAGAAAATAAAAACAACACATATGGCCAGGACGGTAACATGGTCTATTAGTAATGAAGCACGATGGTTGACAAACCAATAAAGTAGCAAAACAGCAATGAAAGAACAAAATTTGATGAAAATATAGAACAATTTCTATGAATAAATAGGCAGTAACACCAGCTTGTGCTGCCCGTAAACCCAAGCAAAAAAGCTTACAGCACCTGGTATTCCCATGCGGTCTTCCTACCAAGTACTAACCAGGCCCGGCCCTATTTGGCTGCCGAGATCGGACGAGATCGGGCGCTTAGAGAGCGGTGTGGCCGTAAACTGCACTTGACATCATCAACAGCTCTTAAGAACGCTAGAGAAGCAGAATGCTTGACACTTGCTAAGAAGAAGATAAATGTGGCAAAGTACAAAGTACTATGACTGTACTGGTCTGTTACGCCCCTGTCTAGGGAGTCAGGGTGCAACATACAAAGATAAATTAGCATGTTCCCTCTCCGATCCCCAAACCAAAATCCAGGATCGAGATGTTCCAACAGAATGATATTTATTTTAAACGAAAGAAAGTGTCAAACAAAACATGACACTACAACTCAGGGCGAACCAAGGCCAACATAATAAACAAAATAAGCCATTTCCCACAGAAAGTGCTAGCTAGCCTGATAGAAATAAACAAACCAAAAGACAGTCGCTAACCCTAACTCCCTAATGTGAAAACAGTCCAAAGAAAATGGCAGTTCACCCCTACAGATTTAATACTATTTACAAAATATACAATTTATAAACAAAACCACGGCACAAAATCTAACAATTCAAAAATGCTAAATAAGGTTTGGAAACCAAGAACAGCAAACAGGTGCTGATGCCAGAAAGAGCCTCGCTAGCTGTTGGGAACCGTACTTTTAAAACTCCAGGAAGTGTAGGATGGACCAATCAGCTTCCTGTACTGCCCCCCAATCCGGCCAATCAGGCAGGGCACCTATAAGAACAAGAAAATAAAAACAACACATATGGCCAGGACCGTAACATGGTCTACTAGTAATGAAGCACGATGGTTGGCAAACCAATAAAGTAGCAAAACAGCAATGAAAGAACAAAATTTGATGAAAATATAGAACAATTTCTATGAATAAATAGGCAGTAACACCAGCTTGTGCTGCCCGTAAACCCAAGCAAAAAAGCTTACAGCACCTGGTATTCCCAGGCGGTCTTCCTACCAAGTACTAACCAGGCCCGGCCCTATTTGGCTGCCGAGATCGGACGAGATCGGGCGAGATCGGGCGCTTAGAGAGCGGTGTGGCCGTAAGCTGCATTTGACATCATCAACAGCTCTTAAAAACGCTGGAGAAGCAGAATGCATGACACTTGCTAAGAAGAAGATAAATGTGGCAAAGTACAAAGTACTATAACTGTACTGGTCTGTTACGCCCCTGTCTAGGGGGTCAGGGTGCAACATACAAAGATAAATTAGCATGTTCCCTCTCCGATCCCCAAACCAAAATCCAGGATCGAGATGTTCCAACAGAATGATATTTATTTTAAACGAAAGAAAGTGTCAAACAAAACATGACACTTCAACTCAGGGCGAACCAAGGCCAACATAATAAATAAAATAAGCCATTTCCCACAGAAAGTGCTAGCTAGCCTGATAGAAATAAACAAACCAAAAGACAGTCGCTAGCCCTAACTCCCTAATGTGAAAACAGTCCAAAGAAAATGGCAGTTCACCACTACAGATTTAATACTATTTACAAAATATACAATTTATAAACAAAACCACGGCACAAAACCTAACAATTCAAAAATGCTAAATAAGGTTTGGAAACCAAGAACAGCAAATAGGTGCTGCTGCCAGAAAAAGCCTCGCTAGCTGTTGGGAACCGTACTTTTAAAACTCCAGCAAGTGTAGGATGGACCAATCAGCTTCCTGTACTGCCCCCCAATCCGGCCAATCAGGCAGGGCACCTATAAGAACAAGAAAATAAAAACAACACATATGGCCAAGACCGTAACATGGTCTATTAGTAATGAAGCACGATGGTTGGCAAACCAATAAAGTAGCAAAACAGCAATGAAAGAACAAAATTTGATGAAAATATAGAACAATTTCTATGAATAAATAGGCAGTAACACCAGCTTGTGCTGCCCGTAAACCCAAGCAAAGAAGCTTACAGCACGTGGTATTCCCAGGCGGTCTTCCTACCAAGTACTAACAAGGCCCGGCCCTATTTGGCTGCCGAGATCGGACGGGATCGGGCGCTTAGAGAGCAGTGTGGCCGTAAGCTGCATTTGACATCATCAACAGCTCTTAAAAACGCTGGAGAAGCAGAATGCATGACACTTGCTAAGAAGAAGATAAATGTGGCAAAGTACAAAGTACTATAACTGTACTGGTCTGTTACGCCCCTGTCTAGGGGGTCAGGGTGCAACATACAAAGATAAATTAGCATGTTCCCTCTCCGATCCCCAAACCAAAATCCAGGATCGAGATGTTCCAACAGAATGATATTTATTTTAAACGAAAGAAAGTGTCAAACAAAACATGACACTACAACTCAGGGCGAACCAAGGCCAACATAATAAACAAAATAAGCCATTTCCCACAGAAAGTGCTAGCTAGCCTGATAGAAATAAACAAACCAAAAGACAGTCGCTAACCCTAACTCCCTAATGTGAAAACAGTCCAAAGAAAATGGCAGTTCACCCCTACAGATTTAATACTATTTACAAAATATACAATTTATAAACAAAACCACGGCACAAAACCTAACAATTCAAAAATGCTAAATAAGGTTTGGAAACCAAGAACAGCAAACAGGTGCTGATGCCAGAAAGAGCCTCGCTAGCTGTTGGGAACCGTACTTTTAAAACTCCAGGAAGTGTAGGATGGACCAATCAGCTTCCTGTACTTCCCCCAAATCCGGCCAATCAGGCAGGGCACCTATAAGAACAACAAAATAAAAACAACACATATGGCCAGGACCATAACATGGTCTACTAGTAATGAAGCACGATGGTTGACAAACCAACAAAGTAGCAAAACAGCAATGAAAGAACAAAATTTGATGAAAATATAGAACAATTTCTATGAATAAATAGGCAGTAACACCAGCTTGTGCTGCCCGTAAACTCAAGCAAAAAAGCTTACAGCACCTGGTATTCCCAGGCGGTCTTCCTACCAAGTACTAACCAGGCCCGGCTCTATTTGGCTGCCGAGATCGGACGAGATCGGGCGCTTAGAGAGCGGTGTGGCCGTAAGCTGCATTTCACATCATCAACAGCTCTTAAAAACGCTGGAGAAGCAGAATGCATGACACTTGCTAAGAAGAAGATAAATGTGGCAAAGTACAAAGTACTATAACTGTACTGGTCTGTTACGCCCCTGTCTAGGGGGTCAGGGTGCAACATACAAAGATAAATTAGCATGTTCCCTCTCCGATCCCCAAACCAAAATCCAGGATCGAGATGTTCCAACAGAATGATATTTATTTTAAACGAAAGAAAGTGTCAAACAAAACATGACACTTCAACTCAGGGCGAACCAAGGCCAACATAATAAACAAAATAAGCCATTTCCCACAGAAAGTGCTAGCTAGCCTGATAGAAATAAACAAACCAAAAGACAGTCGCTAGCCCTAACTCCCTAATGTGAAAACAGTCCAAAGAAAATGGCAGTTCACCACTACAGATTTAATACTATTTACAAAATATACAATTTATAAACAAAACCACGGCACAAAACCTAACAATTCAAAAATGCTAAATAAGTTTTGGAAACCAAGAACAGCAAACAGGTGCTGATGCCAGAAAGAGCCTCGCTAGCTGTTGGGAACCGTACTTTTAAAACTCCAGGAAGTGTAGGATGGACCAATCAGCTTCCTGTACTGCCCCCCAATCCGGCCAATCAGGCAGGGCACCTATAAGAACAATAAAATAAAAACAACACATATGGCCAGGACCGTAACATGGTCTACTAGTAATGAAGCACGATGGTTGACAAACCAATAAAGTTGCAAAACAGCAATGAAAGAACAAAATTTGATGAAAATATAGAACAATTTCTATGAATAAATAGGCAGTAACACCAGCTTGTGCTGCCCGTAAACCCAAGCAAAAAAGCTTACAGCACGTGGTATTCCCAGGCGGTCTTCCTACCAAGTACTAACCAGGCCCGGCCCTATTTGGCTGCCGAGATCGGACGGGATCCGGCGCTTAGAGAGCAGTGTGGCCGTAAGCTGCATTTGACATCATCAACAGCTCTTAAAAACGCTGGAGAAGCAGAATGCATGACACTTGCTAAGAAGAAGATAAATGTGGCAAAGTACAAAGTACTATAACTGTACTGGTCTGTTACGCCCCTGTCTAGGGGGTCAGGGTGCAACATACAAAGATAAATTAGCATGTTCCCTCTCCGATCCCCAAACCAAAATCCAGGATCGAGATGTTCCAACAGAATGATATTTATTTTAAACGAAAGAAAGTGTCAAACAAAACATGACACTACAACTCAGGGCGAACCAAGGCCAACATAATAAACAAAATAAGCCATTTCCCACAGAAAGTGCTAGCTAGCCTGATAGAAATAAACAAACCAAAAGACAGTCGCTAACCCTAACTCCCTAATGTGAAAACAAGAGAAAACAATCAAAAGAAAATGGCAGTCCACCCCTACAGATTTAATACTATTTACAAAATATACAATTTATAAACAAAACCACGGCACAAAACCTAACAATTCAAAAATGCTAAATAAGGTTTGGAAACCAAGAACAGCAAACAGGCGCTGATGCCAGAAAGAGCCTCGCTAGCTGTTGGGAACCGTACTTTTAAAACTCCAGGAAGTGTAGGATGGACCAATCAGCTTCCTGTACTGCCCCCCAATCCGGCCAATCAGGCAGGGCACCTATAAGAACAATAAAATAAAAACAACACATATGGCCAGGACCGTAACATGGTCTACTAGTAATGAAGCACGATGGTTGACAAACCAATAAAGTTGCAAAACAGCAATGAAAGAACAAAATTTGATGAAAATATAGAACAATTTCTATGAATAAATAGGCAGTAACACCAGCTTGTGCTGCCCGTAAACTCAAGCAAAGAAGATTACAGCTTGTGGTATTCCCAGGCGGTCTTCCTACCAAGTACTAACAAGGTCCGGCCCTATTTGGCTGCCAAGATCGGACGGGATCGGGCGCTTAGAGAGCAGTGTGGCCGTAAGCTGCATTTGACATCATCAACAGCTCTTAAAAACGCTGGAGAAGCAGAATGCATGACACTTGCTAAGAAGAAGATAAATGTGGCAAAGTACAAAGTACTATAATTGTACTGGTCTGTTACGCCCCTGTCTAGGGGGTCAGGGTGCAACATACAAAGATAAATTAGCATGTTCCCTCTCCGATCCCCAAACCAAAATCCAGGATCGAGATGTTCCAACAGAATGATATTTATTTTAAACGAAAGAAAGTGTCAAACAAAACATGACACTACAACTCAGGGCGAACCAAGGCCAACATAATAAACAAAATAAGCCATTTCCCACAGAAAGTGCTAGCTAGCCTGATAGAAATAAACAAACCAAAAGACAGTCGCTAACCCTAACTCCCTAATGTGAAAACAGTCCAAAGAAAATGGCAGTTCACCCCTACAGATTTAATACTATTTACAAAATATACAATTTATAAACAAAACCACGGCACAAAATCTAACAATTCAAAAATGCTAAATAAGGTTTGGAAACCAAGAACAGCAAACAGGTGCTGATGCCAGAAAGAGCCTCGCTAGCTGTTGGGAACCGTACTTTTAAAACTCCAGGAAGTGTAGGATGGACCAATCAGCTTCCTGTACTGCCCCCCAATCCGGCCAATCAGGCAGGGCACCTATAAGAACAAGAAAATAAAAACAACACATATGGCCAGGACCGTAACATGGTCTACTAGTAATGAAGCACGATGGTTGGCAAACCAATAAAGTAGCAAAACAGCAATGAAAGAACAAAATTTGATGAAAATATAGAACAATTTCTATGAATAAATAGGCAGTAACACCAGCTTGTGCTGCCCGTAAACCCAAGCAAAAAAGCTTACAGCACCTGGTATTCCCAGGCGGTCTTCCTACCAAGTACTAACCAGGCCCGGCCCTATTTGGCTGCCGAGATCGGACGAGATCGGGCGAGATCGGGCGCTTAGAGAGCGGTGTGGCCGTAAGCTGCATTTGACATCATCAACAGCTCTTAAAAACGCTGGAGAAGCAGAATGCATGACACTTGCTAAGAAGAAGATAAATGTGGCAAAGTACAAAGTACTATAACTGTACTGGTCTGTTACGCCCCTGTCTAGGGGGTCAGGGTGCAACATACAAAGATAAATTAGCATGTTCCCTCTCCGATCCCCAAACCAAAATCCAGGATCGAGATGTTCCAACAGAATGATATTTATTTTAAACGAAAGAAAGTGTCAAACAAAACATGACACTTCAACTCAGGGCGAACCAAGGCCAACATAATAAATAAAATAAGCCATTTCCCACAGAAAGTGCTAGCTAGCCTGATAGAAATAAACAAACCAAAAGACAGTCGCTAGCCCTAACTCCCTAATGTGAAAACAGTCCAAAGAAAATGGCAGTTCACCACTACAGATTTAATACTATTTACAAAATATACAATTTATAAACAAAACCACGGCACAAAACCTAACAATTCAAAAATGCTAAATAAGTTTTGGAAACCAAGAACAGCAAACAGGTGCTGATGCCAGAAAGAGCCTCGCTAGCTGTTGGGAACCGTACTTTTAAAACTCCAGGAAGTGTAGGATGGACCAATCAGCTTCCTGTACTGCCCCCCAATCCGGCCAATCAGGCAGGGCACCTATAAGAACAATAAAATAAAAACAACACATATGGCCAGGACCGTAACATGGTCTACTAGTAATGAAGCACGATGGTTGACAAACCAATAAAGTTGCAAAACAGCAATGAAAGAACAAAATTTGATGAAAATATAGAACAATTTCTATGAATAAATAGGCAGTAACACCAGCTTGTGCTGCCCGTAAACCCAAGCAAAAAAGCTTACAGCACGTGGTATTCCCAGGCGGTCTTCCTACCAAGTACTAACCAGGCCCGGCCCTATTTGGCTGCCGAGATCGGACGGGATCGGGCGCTTAGAGAGCAGTGTGGCCGTAAGCTGCATTTGACATCATCAACAGCTCTTAAAAACGCTGGAGAAGCAGAATGCATGACACTTGCTAAGAAGAAGATAAATGTGGCAAAGTACAAAGTACTATAACTGTACTGGTCTGTTACGCCCCTGTCTAGGGGGTCAGGGTGCAACATACAAAGATAAATTAGCATGTTCCCTCTCCGATCCCCAAACCAAAATCCAGGATCGAGATGTTCCAACAGAATGATATTTATTTTAAACGAAAGAAAGTGTCAAACAAAACATGACACTACAACTCAGGGCGAACCAAGGCCAACATAATAAACAAAATAAGCCATTTCCCACAGAAAGTGCTAGCTAGCCTGATAGAAATAAACAAACCAAAAGACAGTCGCTAACCCTAACTCCCTAATGTGAAAACAAGAGAAAACAATCAAAAGAAAATGGCAGTCCACCCCTACAGATTTAATACTATTTACAAAATATACAATTTATAAACAAAACCACGGCACAAAACCTAACAATTCAAAAATGCTAAATAAGGTTTGGAAACCAAGAACAGCAAACAGGCGCTGATGCCAGAAAGAGCCTCGCTAGCTGTTGGGAACCGTACTTTTAAAACTCCAGGAAGTGTAGGATGGACCAATCAGCTTCCTGTACTGCCCCCCAATCCGGCCAATCAGGCAGGGCACCTATAAGAACAATAAAATAAAAACAACACATATGGCCAGGACCGTAACATGGTCTACTAGTAATGAAGCACGATGGTTGACAAACCAATAAAGTTGCAAAACAGCAATGAAAGAACAAAATTTGATGAAAATATAGAACAATTTCTATGAATAAATAGGCAGTAACACCAGCTTGTGCTGCCCGTAAACTCAAGCAAAGAAGATTACAGCTTGTGGTATTCCCAGGCGGTCTTCCTACCAAGTACTAACAAGGTCCGGCCCTATTTGGCTGCCAAGATCGGACGGGATCGGGCGCTTAGAGAGCAGTGTGGCCGTAAGCTGCATTTGACATCATCAACAGCTCTTAAAAACGCTGGAGAAGCAGAATGCATGACACTTGCTAAGAAGAAGATAAATGTGGCAAAGTACAAAGTACTATAATTGTACTGGTCTGTTACGCCCCTGTCTAGGGGGTCAGGGTGCAACATACAAAGATAAATTAGCATGTTCCCTCTCCGATCCCCAAACCAAAATCCAGGATCGAGATGTTCCAACAGAATGATATTTATTTTAAACGAAAGAAAGTGTCAAACAAAACATGACACTACAACTCAGGGCGAACCAAGGCCAACATAATAAACAAAATAAGCCATTTCCCACAGAAAGTGCTAGCTAGCCTGATAGAAATAAACAAACCAAAAGACAGTCGCTAACCCTAACTCCCTAATGTGAAAACAGTCCAAAGAAAATGGCAGTTCACCCCTACAGATTTAATACTATTTACAAAATATACAATTTATAAACAAAACCACGGCACAAAATCTAACAATTCAAAAATGCTAAATAAGGTTTGGAAACCAAGAACAGCAAACAGGTGCTGATGCCAGAAAGAGCCTCGCTAGCTGTTGGGAACCGTACTTTTAAAACTCCAGGAAGTGTAGGATGGACCAATCAGCTTCCTGTACTGCCCCCCAAGCCGGCCAATCAGGCAGGGCACCTATAAGAACAAGAAAATAAAAACAACACATATGGCCAGGACCGTAACATGGTCTACTAGTAATGAAGCACGATGGTTGGCAAACCAATAAAGTAGCAAAACAGCAATGAAAGAACAAAATTTGATGAAAATATAGAACAATTTCTATGAATAAATAGGCAGTAACACCAGCTTGTGCTGCCCGTAAACCCAAGCAAAAAAGCTTACAGCACCTGGTATTCCCAGGCGGTCTTCCTACCAAGTACTAACCAGGCCCGGCCCTATTTGGCTGCCGAGATCGGACGAGATCGGGCGAGATCGGGCGCTTAGAGAGCGGTGTGGCCGTAAGCTGCATTTGACATCATCAACAGCTCTTAAAAACGCTGGAGAAGCAGAATGCATGACACTTGCTAAGAAGAAGATAAATGTGGCAAAGTACAAAGTACTATAACTGTACTGGTCTGTTACGCCCCTGTCTAGGGGGTCAGGGTGCAACATACAAAGATAAATTAGCATGTTCCCTCTCCGATCCCCAAACCAAAATCCAGGATCGAGATGTTCCAACAGAATGATATTTATTTTAAACGAAAGAAAGTGTCAAACAAAACATGACACTTCAACTCAGGGCGAACCAAGGCCAACATAATAAATAAAATAAGCCATTTCCCACAGAAAGTGCTAGCTAGCCTGATAGAAATAAACAAACCAAAAGACAGTCGCTAGCCCTAACTCCCTAATGTGAAAACAGTCCAAAGAAAATGGCAGTTCACCACTACAGATTTAATACTATTTACAAAATATACAATTTATAAACAAAACCACGGCACAAAACCTAACAATTCAAAAATGCTAAATAAGTTTTGGAAACCAAGAACAGCAAACAGGTGCTGATGCCAGAAAGAGCCTCGCTAGCTGTTGGGAACCGTACTTTTAAAACTCCAGGAAGTGTAGGATGGACCAATCAGCTTCCTGTACTGCCCCCCAATCCGGCCAATCAGGCAGGGCACCTATAAGAACAATAAAATAAAAACAACACATATGGCCAGGACCGTAACATGGTCTACTAGTAATGAAGCACGATGGTTGACAAACCAATAAAGTTGCAAAACAGCAATGAAAGAACAAAATTTGATGAAAATATAGAACAATTTCTATGAATAAATAGGCAGTAACACCAGCTTGTGCTGCCCGTAAACCCAAGCAAAACAGCTTACAGCACGTGGTATTCCCAGGCGGTCTTCCTACCAAGTACTAACCAGGCCCGGCCCTATTTGGCTGCCGAGATCGGACGGGATCGGGCGCTTAGAGAGCAGTGTGGCCGTAAGCTGCATTTGACATCATCAACAGCTCTTAAAAACGCTGGAGAAGCAGAATGCATGACACTTGCTAAGAAGAAGATAAATGTGGCAAAGTACAAAGTACTATAACTGTACTGGTCTGTTACGCCCCTGTCTAGGGGGTCAGGGTGCAACATACAAAGATAAATTAGCATGTTCCCTCTCCGATCCCCAAACCAAAATCCAGGATCGAGATGTTCCAACAGAATGATATTTATTTTAAACGAAAGAAAGTGTCAAACAAAACATGACACTACAACTCAGGGCGAACCAAGGCCAACATAATAAACAAAATAAGCCATTTCCCACAGAAAGTGCTAGCTAGCCTGATAGAAATAAACAAACCAAAAGACAGTCGCTAACCCTAACTCCCTAATGTGAAAACAAGAGAAAACAATCAAAAGAAAATGGCTGTTCACCCCTACAGATTTAATACTATTTACAAAATATACAATTTATAAACAAAACCACGGCACAAAACCTAACAATTCAAAAATGCTAAATAAGGTTTGGAAACCAAAAACAGCAAACAGGCGCTGATGCCAGAAAGAGCCTCGCTAGCTGTTGGGAACCGTACTTTTAAAACTCCAGGAAGTGTAGCATGGACCAATCAGCTTCCAGTACTGCCCCCCAATCCGGCCAATCAGGCAGGGCACCTATAAGAACAATAAAATAAAAACAACACATATGGCCAGGACCGTAACATGGTCTACTAGTAATGAAGCACGATGGTTGACAAACCAATAAAGTTGCAAAACAGCAATGAAAGAACAAAATTTGATGAAAATATAGAACAATTTCTATGAATAAATAGGCAGTAACACCAGCTTGTGCTGCCCGTAAACCCAAGCAAAGAAGCTTACAGCACGTGGTATTCCCAGGCGGTCTTCCTACCAAGTACTAACCAGGCCCGGCCCTATTTGGCTGCCGAGATCGGACGGGATCGGGCGCTTAGAGAGCAGTGTGGCCGTAAGCTGCATTTGACATCATCAACAGCTCTTAAAAACGCTGGAGAAGCAGAATGCATGACACTTGCTAAGAAGAAGATAAATGTGGCAAAGTACAAAGTACTATAACTGTACTGGTCTGTTACGCCCCTGTCTAGGGGGTCAGGGTGCAACATACAAAGATAAATTAGCATGTTCCCTCTCCGATCCCCAAACCAAAATCCAGGATCGAGATGTTCCAACAGAATGATATTTATTTTAAACGAAAGAAAGTGTCAAACAAAACATGACACTACAACTCAGGGCGAACCAAGGCCAACATAATAAACAAAATAAGCCATTTCCCACAGAAAGTGCTAGCTAGCCTGATAGAAATAAACAAACCAAAAGACAGTCGCTAACCCTAACTCCCTAATGTGA
This sequence comes from Channa argus, assembly GCF_033026475.1. Taxonomy (NCBI): domain Eukaryota; kingdom Metazoa; phylum Chordata; class Actinopteri; order Anabantiformes; family Channidae; genus Channa; species Channa argus. The sequence goes on from NW_027125323.1 coordinate 16,412, forward strand.
AAACAATCCAAAGAAAATGGCTGTTCACCCCTACAGATTTAATACTATTTACAAAATATACAATTTATAAACAAAACCACGGCACAAAACCTAACAATTCAAAAATGCTAAATAAGGTTTGGAAACCAAGAACAGCAAACAGGTGCTGATGCCAGAAAGAGCCTCGCTAGCTGTTGGGAACCGTACTTTAAAAATTCCAGGAAGTGTAGGATGGACCAATCAGCTTCCTGTACTGCCCCCCAATCCGGCCAATCAGGCAGGGCACCTATAAGAACAAGAAAATAAAAACAACACATATGGCCAGGACCGTAACATAGTCTACTAGTAATGAAGCACGATGGTTGGCAAACCAATAAAGTAGCAAAACAGCAATGAAAGAACAAAATTTGATGAAAACATAGAACAATTTCTATGAATAAATAGGAAGTAACACCAGCTTGTGCTGCCCGTAAACTCAAGCAAAGAAGATTACAGCTTGTGGTATTCCCAGGAGGTCTTCCTACCAAGTACTAACAAGGCCCGGCCCTATTTGGCTGCCGAGATCGGACGGGATCGGGCGCTTAGAGAGCAGTGTGGCCGTAAGCTGCATTTGACATCATCAACAGCTCTTAAAAACGCTGGAGAAGCAGAATGCATGACACTTGCTAAGAAGAAGATAAATGTGGCAAAGTACAAAGTACTATAATTGTACTGGTCTGTTACGCCCCTGTCTAGGGGGTCAGGGTGCAACATACAAAGATAAATTAGCATGTTCCCTCTCCGATCCCCAAACCAAAATCCAGGATCGAGATGTTCCAACAGAATGATATTTATTTTAAACGAAAGAAAGTGTCAAACAAAACATGACACTACAACTCAGGGCGAACCAAGGCCAACATAATAAACAAAATAAGCCATTTCCCACAGAAAGTGCTAGCTAGCCTGATAGAAATAAACAAACCAAAAGACAGTCGCTAACCCTAACTCCCTAATGTGAAAACAAGAGAAAACAATCAAAAGAAAATGGCAGTCCACCCCTACAGATTTAATACTATTTACAAAATATACAATTTATAAACAAAACCACGGCACAAAACCTAACAATTCAAAAATGCTAAATAAGGTTTGGAAAGCAAGAACAGCAAACAGGTGCTGCTGCCAGAAAGAGCCTCGCTAGCTGATGGGAACCGTACTTTTAAAACTCCAGGAAGTGTAGGATGGACCAATCAGCTTCCTGTACTTCCCCCAAATCCGGCCAATCAGGCAGGGCACCTATAAGAACAAGAAAATAAAAACAACACATATGGCCAGGACGGTAACATGGTCTATTAGTAATGAAGCACGATGGTTGACAAACCAATAAAGTAGCAAAACAGCAATGAAAGAACAAAATTTGATGAAAATATAGAACAATTTCTATGAATAAATAGGCAGTAACACCAGCTTGTGCTGCCCGTAAACCCAAGCAAAAAAGCTTACAGCACCTGGTATTCCCAGGCGGTCTTCCTACCAAGTACTAACCAGGCCCGGCCCTATTTGGCTGCCGAGATCGGACGAGATCGGGCGCTTAGAGAGCGGTGTGGCCGTAAACTGCACTTGACATCATCAACAGCTCTTAAGAACGCTAGAGAAGCAGAATGCATGACACTTGCTAAGAAGAAGATAAATGTGGCAAAGTACAAAGTACTATGACTGTACTGGTCTGTTACGCCCCTGTCTAGGGGGTCAGGCTGAAACATACAAAGATAAATTAGCATGTTCCCTCTCCGATCCCCAAACCAAAATCCAGGATTGAGATGTTCCAACAGAATGATATTTATTTTAAACGAAAGAAAGTGTCAAACAAAACATGACACTACAACTCAGGGCGAACCAAGGCCAACATAATAAACAAAATAAGCCATTTCCCACAGAAAGTGCTAGCTAGCCTGATAGAAATAAACAAACCAAAAGACAGTCGCTAACCCTAACTCCCTAATGTGAAAACAGTCCAAAGAAAATGGCAGTTCACCCCTACAGATTTAATACTATTTACAAAATATACAATTTATAAACAAAACCACGGCACAAAACCTAACAATTCAAAAATGCTAAATAAGGTTTGGAAACCAAGAACAGCAAACAGGTGCTGATGCCAGAAAGAGCCTCGCTAGCTGTTGGGAACCGTACTTTTAAAACTCCAGGAAGTGTAGGATGGACCAATCAGCTTCCTGTACTGCCCCCCAATCCGGCCAATCAGGCAGGGCACCTATAAGAACAAGAAAATAAAAACAACACATATGGCCAGGACCGTAACATGGTCTACTAGTAATAAAGCACGATGGTTGGCAAACCAATAAAGTAGCAAAACAGCAATGAAAGAACAAAATTTGATGAAAATATAGAACAATTTCTATGAATAAATAGGCAGTAACACCAGCTTGTGCTGCCCGTAAACCCAAGCAAAGAAGCTTACAGCACGTGGTATTCCCAGGCGTTCTTCCTACCAAGTACTAACAAGGCCCGGCCCTATTTGGCTGCCGAGATCGGACGGGATCGGGCGCTTAGAGAGCAGTGTGGCCGTAAGCTGCGTTTGACATCATCAACAGCTCTTAAAAACACTGGAGAAGCAGAATGCATGACACTTGCTAAGAAGAAGATAAATGTGGCAAAGTACAAAGTACTATAACTGTACTGGTCTGTTACGCCCCTGTCTAGGGGGTCAGGGTGCAACATACAAAGATAAATTAGCATGTTCCCTCTCCGATCCCCAAACCAAAATCCAGGATCGAGATGTTCCAACAGAATGATATTTATTTTAAACGAAAGAAAGTGTCAAACAAAACATGACACTACAACTCAGGGCGAACCAAGGCCAACATAATAAACAAAATAAGCCATTTCCCACAGAAAGTGCTAGCTAGCCTGATAGAAATAAACAAACCAAAAGACAGTCGCTAACCCTAACTCCCTAATGTGAAAACAGTCCAAAGAAAATGGCAGTTCACCCCTACAGATTTAATACTATTTACAAAATATACAATTTATAAACAAAACCACGGCACAAAATCTAACAATTCAAAAATGCTAAATAAGGTTTGGAAACCAAGAACAGCAAACAGGTGCTGATGCCAGAAAGAGCCTCGCTAGCTGTTGGGAACCGTACTTTTAAAACTCCAGGAAGTGTAGGATGGACCAATCAGCTTCCTGTACTGCCCCCCAATCCGGCCAATCAGGCAGGGCACCTATAAGAACAAGAAAATAAAAACAACACATATGGCCAGGACCGTAACATGGTCTACTAGTAATGAAGCACGATGGTTGGCAAACCAATAAAGTAGCAAAACAGCAATGAAAGAACAAAATTTGATGAAAATATAGAACAATTTCTATGAATAAATAGGCAGTAACACCAGCTTGTGCTGCCCGTAAACCCAAGCAAAAAAGCTTACAGCACCTGGTATTCCCAGGCGGTCTTCCTACCAAGTACTAACCAGGCCCGGCCCTATTTGGCTGCCGAGATCGGACGAGATCGGGCGCGATCGGGCGCTTAGAGAGCGGTGTGGCCGTAAGCTGCATTTGACATCATCAACAGCTCTTAAAAACGCTAGAGAAGCAGAATGCATGACACTTGCTAAGAAGAAGATAAATGTGGCAAAGTACAAAGTACTATGACTGTACTGGTCTGTTACGCCCCTGTCTAGGGGGTCAGGCTGAAACATACAAAGATAAATTAGCATGTTCCCTCTCCGATCCCCAAACCAAAATCCAGGATTGAGATGTTCCAACAGAATGATATTTATTTTAAACGAAAGAAAGTGTCAAACAAAACATGACACTACAACTCAGGGCGAACCAAGGCCAACATAATAAACAAAATAAGCCATTTCCCACAGAAAGTGCTAGCTAGCCTGATAGAAATAAACAAACCAAAAGACAGTCGCTAACCCTAACTCCCTAATGTGAAAACAAGAGAAAACAATCAAAAGAAAATGGCAGTCCACCCCTACAGATTTAATACTATTTACAAAATATACAATTTATAAACAAAACCACGGCACAAAACCTAACAATTCAAAAATGCTAAATAAGGTTTGGAAAGCAAGAACAGCAAACAGGTGCTGCTGCCAGAAAGAGCCTCGCTAGCTGATGGGAACCGTACTTTTAAAACTCCAGGAAGTGTAGGATGGACCAATCAGCTTCCTGTACTTCCCCCAAATCCGGCCAATCAGGCAGGGCACCTATAAGAACAAGAAAATAAAAACAACACATATGGCCAGGACGGTAACATGGTCTATTAGTAATGAAGCACGATGGTTGACAAACCAATAAAGTAGCAAAACAGCAATGAAAGAACAAAATTTGATGAAAATATAGAACAATTTCTATGAATAAATAGGCAGTAACACCAGCTTGTGCTGCCCGTAAACCCAAGCAAAAAAGCTTACAGCACCTGGTATTCCCAGGCGGTCTTCCTACCAAGTACTAACCAGGCCCGGCCCTATTTGGCTGCCGAGATCGGACGAGATCGGGCGCTTAGAGAGCGGTGTGGCCGTAAACTGCACTTGACATCATCAACAGCTCTTAAGAACGCTAGAGAAGCAGAATGCATGACACTTGCTAAGAAGAAGATAAATGTGGCAAAGTACAAAGTACTATGACTGTACTGGTCTGTTACGCCCCTGTCTAGGGGGTCAGGCTGAAACATACAAAGATAAATTAGCATGTTCCCTCTCCGATCCCCAAACCAAAATCCAGGATTGAGATGTTCCAACAGAATGATATTTATTTTAAACGAAAGAAAGTGTCAAACAAAACATGACACTACAACTCAGGGCGAACCAAGGCCAACATAATAAACAAAATAAGCCATTTCCCACAGAAAGTGCTAGCTAGCCTGATAGAAATAAACAAACCAAAAGACAGTCGCTAACCCTAACTCCCTAATGTGAAAACAGTCCAAAGAAAATGGCAGTTCACCCCTACAGATTTAATACTATTTACAAAATATACAATTTATAAACAAAACCACGGCACAAAACCTAACAATTCAAAAATGCTAAATAAGGTTTGGAAACCAAGAACAGCAAACAGGTGCTGATGCCAGAAAGAGCCTCGCTAGCTGTTGGGAACCGTACTTTTAAAACTCCAGGAAGTGTAGGATGGACCAATCAGCTTCCTGTACTGCCCCCCAATCCGGCCAATCAGGCAGGGCACCTATAAGAACAAGAAAATAAAAACAACACATATGGCCAGGACCGTAACATGGTCTACTAGTAATAAAGCACGATGGTTGGCAAACCAATAAAGTAGCAAAACAGCAATGAAAGAACAAAATTTGATGAAAATATAGAACAATTTCTATGAATAAATAGGCAGTAACACCAGCTTGTGCTGCCCGTAAACCCAAGCAAAGAAGCTTACAGCACGTGGTATTCCCAGGCGTTCTTCCTACCAAGTACTAACAAGGCCCGGCCCTATTTGGCTGCCGAGATCGGACGGGATCGGGCGCTTAGAGAGCAGTGTGGCCGTAAGCTGCGTTTGACATCATCAACAGCTCTTAAAAACACTGGAGAAGCAGAATGCATGACACTTGCTAAGAAGAAGATAAATGTGGCAAAGTACAAAGTACTATAACTGTACTGGTCTGTTACGCCCCTGTCTAGGGGGTCAGGGTGCAACATACAAAGATAAATTAGCATGTTCCCTCTCCGATCCCCAAACCAAAATCCAGGATCGAGATGTTCCAACAGAATGATATTTATTTTAAACGAAAGAAAGTGTCAAACAAAACATGACACTACAACTCAGGGCGAACCAAGGCCAACATAATAAACAAAATAAGCCATTTCCCACAGAAAGTGCTAGCTAGCCTGATAGAAATAAACAAACCAAAAGACAGTCGCTAACCCTAACTCCCTAATGTGAAAACAGTCCAAAGAAAATGGCAGTTCACCCCTACAGATTTAATACTATTTACAAAATATACAATTTATAAACAAAACCACGGCACAAAATCTAACAATTCAAAAATGCTAAATAAGGTTTGGAAACCAAGAACAGCAAACAGGTGCTGATGCCAGAAAGAGCCTCGCTAGCTGTTGGGAACCGTACTTTTAAAACTCCAGGAAGTGTAGGATGGACCAATCAGCTTCCTGTACTGCCCCCCAATCCGGCCAATCAGGCAGGGCACCTATAAGAACAAGAAAATAAAAACAACACATATGGCCAGGACCGTAACATGGTCTACTAGTAATGAAGCACGATGGTTGGCAAACCAATAAAGTAGCAAAACAGCAATGAAAGAACAAAATTTGATGAAAATATAGAACAATTTCTATGAATAAATAGGCAGTAACACCAGCTTGTGCTGCCCGTAAACCCAAGCAAAAAAGCTTACAGCACCTGGTATTCCCAGGCGGTCTTCCTACCAAGTACTAACCAGGCCCGGCCCTATTTGGCTGCCGAGATCGGACGAGATCGGGCGAGATCGGGCGCTTAGAGAGCGGTGTGGCCGTAAGCTGCATTTGACATCATCAACAGCTCTTAAAAACGCTAGAGAAGCAGAATGCATGACACTTGCTAAGAAGAAGATAAATGTGGCAAAGTACAAAGTACTATGACTGTACTGGTCTGTTACGCCCCTGTCTAGGGGGTCAGGCTGAAACATACAAAGATAAATTAGCATGTTCCCTCTCCGATCCCCAAACCAAAATCCAGGATTGAGATGTTCCAACAGAATGATATTTATTTTAAACGAAAGAAAGTGTCAAACAAAACATGACACTACAACTCAGGGCGAACCAAGGCCAACATAATAAACAAAATAAGCCATTTCCCACAGAAAGTGCTAGCTAGCCTGATAGAAATAAACAAACCAAAAGACAGTCGCTAACCCTAACTCCCTAATGTGAAAACAGTCCAAAGAAAATGGCAGTTCACCCCTACAGATTTAATACTATTTACAAAATATACAATTTATAAACAAAACCACGGCACAAAACCTAACAATTCAAAAATGCTAAATAAGTTTTGGAAACCAAGAACAGCAAACAGGTGCTGATGCCAGAAAGAGCCTCGCTAGCTGTTGGGAACCGTACTTTTAAAACTCCAGGAAGTGTAGGATGGACCAATCAGCTTCCTGTACTGCCCCCCAATCCGGCCAATCAGGCAGGGCACCTATAAGAACAACAAAATAAAACAACACATATGGCCAGGACCGTAACATGGTCTACTAGTAATGAAGCACGATGGTTGACAAACCAACAAAGTTGCAAAACAGCAATGAAAGAACAAAATTTGATGAAAATATAGAACAATTTCTATGAATAAATAGGCAGTAACACCAGCTTGTGCTGCCCGTAAACCCAAGCAAAAAAGCTTACAGCACCTGGTATTCCCAGGCGGTCTTCCTGCCAAGTACTAACCAGGCCCAGCTCTATTTGGCTGCCGAGATCGGACGAGATCGGGCGCTTAGAGAGCGGTGTGGCCGTAAGCTGCATTTGACATCATCAACAGCTCTTAAAAACGCTGGAGAAGCAGAATGCATGACACTTGCTAAGAAGAAGATAAATGTGGCAAAGTACAAAGTACTATAACTGTACTGGTCTGTTACGCCCCTGTCCAGGGGGTCAGGGTGCAACATACAAAGATAAATTAGCATGTTCCCTCTCCGATCCCCAAACCAAAATCCAGGATCGAGATGTTCCAACAGAATGATATTTATTTTAAACGAAAGAAAGTGTCAAACAAAACATGACACTACAACTCAGGGCGAACCAAGGCCAACATAATAAACAAAATAAGCCATTTCCCACAGAAAGTGCTAGCTAGCCTGATAGAAATAAACAAACCAAAAGACAGTCGCTAACCCTAACTCCCTAATGTGAAAACAGTCCAAAGAAAATGGCAGTTCACCCCTACAGATTTAATACTATTTACAAAATATACAATTTATAAACAAAACCACGGCACAAAACCTAACAATTCAAAAATGCTAAATAAGGTTTGGAAACCAAGAACAGCAAACAGGCGCTGATGCCAGAAAGAGCCTCGCTAGCTGTTGGGAACCGTACTTTTAAAACTCCAGGAAGTGTAGGATGGACCAATCAGCTTCCTGTACTGCCCCCCAATCCGGCCAATCAGGCAGGGCACCTATAAGAACAATAAAATAAAAACAACACATATGGCCAGGACCGTAACATGGTCTACTAGTAATGAAGCACGATGGTTGACAAACCAATAAAGTTGCAAAATAGCAATGAAAGAACAAAATTTGATGAAAATATAGAACAATTTCTATGAATAAATAGGAAGTAACACCAGCTTGTGCTGCCCGTAAACTCAAGCAAAGAAGATTACAGCTTGTGGTATTCCCAGGCGGTCTTCCTACCAAGTACTAACAAGGCCCGGCCCTATTTGGCTGCCGAGATCGGACGGGATCGGGCGCTTAGAGAGCAGTGTGGCCGTAAGCTGCATTTGACATCATCAACAGCTCTTAAAAACGCTGGAGAAGCAGAATGCATGACACTTGCTAAGAAGAAGATAAATGTGGCAAAGTACAAAGTACTATAATTGTACAGGTCTGTTACGCCCCTGTCTAGGGGGTCAGGGTGCAACATACAAAGATAAATTAGCATGTTCCCTCTCCGATCCCCAAACCAAAATCCAGGATCGAGATGTTCCAACAGAATGATATTTATTTTAAACGAAAGAAAGTGTCAAACAAAACATGACACTACAACTCAGGGCGAACCAAGGCCAACATAATAAACAAAATAAGCCATTTCCCACAGAAAGTGCTAGCTAGCCTGATAGAAATAAACAAACCAAAAGACAGTCGCTAACCCTAACTCCCTAATGTGAAAACAGTCCAAAGAAAATGGCAGTTCACCCCTACAGATTTAATACTATTTACAAAATATACAATTTATAAACAAAACCACGGCACAAAACCTAACAATTCAAAAATGCTAAATAAGGTTTGGAAACCAAGAACAGCAAACAGGTGCTGATGCCAGAAAAAGCCTCGCTAGCTGTTGGGAACCGTACTTTTAAAACTCCAGGAAGTGTAGGATGGACCAATCAGCTTCCTGTACTGCCCCCCAATCCGGCCAATCAGGCAGGGCACCTATAAGAACAAGAAAATAAAAACAACACATATGGCCAGGACCGTAACATGGTCTACTAGTAATGAAGCACGATGGTTGGCAAACCAATAAAGTAGCAAAACAGCAATGAAAGAACAAAATTTGATGAAAATATAGAACAATTTCTATGAATAAATAGGCAGTAACACCAGCTTGTGCTGCCCGTAAACCCAAGCAAAGAAGCTTACAGCACGTGGTATTCCCAGGCGTTCTTCCTACCAAGTACTAACAAGGCCCGGCCCTATTTGGCTGCCGAGATCGGACGGGATCGGGCGCTTAGAGAGCAGTGTGGCCGTAAGCTGCATTTGACATCATCAACAGCTCTTAAAAACACTGGAGAAGCAGAATGCATGACACTTGCTAAGAAGAAGATAAATGTGGCAAAGTACAAAGTACTATAACTGTACTGGTCTGTTACGCCCCTGTCCAGGGGGTCAGGGTGCAACATACAAAGATAAATTAGCATGTTCCCTCTCCGATCCCCAAACCAAAATCCAGGATCGAGATGTTCCAACAGAATGATATTTATTTTAAACGAAAGAAAGTGTCAAACAAAACATGACACTACAACTCAGGGCGAACCAAGGCCAACATAATAAACAAAATAAGCCATTTCCCACAGAAAGTGCTAGCTAGCCTGATAGAAATAAACAAACCAAAAGACAGTCGCTAACCCTAACTCCCTAATGTGAAAACAGTCCAAAGAAAATGGCAGTTCACCCCTACAGATTTAATACTATTTACAAAATATACAATTTATAAACAAAACCACGGCACAAAATCTAACAATTCAAAAATGCTAAATAAGGTTTGGAAACCAAGAACAGCAAACAGGCGCTGATGCCAGAAAGAGCCTCGCTAGCTGTTGGGAACCGTACTTTTAAAACTCCAGGAAGTGTAGGATGGACCAATCAGCTTCCTGTACTGCCCCCCAATCCGGCCAATCAGGCAGGGCACCTATAAGAACAAGAAAATAAAAACAACACATATGGCCAGGACCGTAACATGGTCTACTAGTAATGAAGCACGATGGTTGACAAACCAATAAAGTTGCAAAACAGCAATGAAAGAACAAAATTTGATGAAAATATAGAACAATTTCTATGAATAAATAGGAAGTAACACCAGCTTGTGCTGCCCGTAAACTCAAGCAAAGAAGATTACAGCTTGTGGTATTCCCAGGCGGTCTTCCTACCAAGTACTAACAAGGCCCGGCCCTATTTGGCTGCCGAGATCGGACGGGATCGGGCGCTTAGAGAGCAGTGTGGCCGTAAGCTGCATTTGACATCATCAACAGCTCTTAAAAACGCTGGAGAAGCAGAATGCATGACACTTGCTAAGAAGAAGATAAATGTGGCAAAGTACAAAGTACTATAATTGTACAGGTCTGTTACGCCCCTGTCTAGGGGGTCAGGGTGCAACATACAAAGATAAATTAGCATGTTCCCTCTCCGATCCCCAAACCAAAATCCAGGATCGAGATGTTCCAACAGAATGATATTTATTTTAAACGAAAGAAAGTGTCAAACAAAACATGACACTACAACTCAGGGCGAACCAAGGCCAACATAATAAACAAAATAAGCCATTTCCCACAGAAAGTGCTAGCTAGCCTGATAGAAATAAACAAACCAAAAGACAGTCGCTAACCCTAACTCCCTAATGTGAAAACAAGAGAAAACAATCAAAAGAAAATGGCAGTCCACCCCTACAGATTTAATACTATTTACAAAATATACAATTTATAAACAAAACCACGGCACAAAACCTAACAATTCAAAAATGCTAAATAAGGTTTGGAAAGCAAGTACAGCAAACAGGTGCTGCTGCCAGAAAGAGCCTCGCTAGCTGATGGGAACCGTACTTTTAAAACTCCAGGAAGTGTAGGATGGACCAATCAGCTTCCTGTACTTCCCCCAAATCCGGCCAATCAGGCAGGGCACCTATAAGAACAAGAAAATAAAAACAACACATATGGCCAGGACGGTAACATGGTCTATTAGTAATGAAGCACGATGGTTGACAAACCAATAAAGTAGCAAAACAGCAATGAAAGAACAAAATTTGATGAAAATATAGAACAATTTCTATGAATAAATAGGCAGTAACACCAGCTTGTGCTGCCCGTAAACCCAAGCAAAAAAGCTTACAGCACCTGGTATTCCCAGGCGGTCTTCCTACCAAGTACTAACCAGGCCCGGCCCTATTTGGCTGCCGAGATCGGACGAGATCGGGCGCTTAGAGAGCGGTGTGGCCGTAAACTGCACTTGACATCATCAACAGCTCTTAAGAACGCTAGAGAAGCAGAATGCATGACACTTGCTAAGAAGAAGATAAATGTGGCAAAGTACAAAGTACTATGACTGTACTGGTCTGTTACGCCCCTGTCTAGGGGGTCAGGCTGAAACATACAAAGATAAATTAGCATGTTCCCTCTCCGATCCCCAAACCAAAATCCAGGATTGAGATGTTCCAACAGAATGATATTTATTTTAAACGAAAGAAAGTGTCAAACAAAACATGACAGTACAACTCAGGGCGAACCAAGGCCAACATAATAAACAAAATAAGCCATTTCCCACAGAAAGTGCTAGCTAGCCTGATAGAAATAAACAAACCAAAAGACAGTCGCTAACCCTAACTCCCTAATGTGAAAACAGTCCAAAGAAAATGGCAGTTCACCCCTACAGATTTAATACTATTTACAAAATATATAATTTATAAACAAAACCACGGCACAAAACCTAACAATTCAAAAATGCTAAATAAGGTTTGGAAACCAAGAACAGCAAACAGGTGCTGCTGCCAGAAAGAGCCTCGCTAGCTGTTGGGAACCGTACTTTTAAAACTCCAGGAAGTGTAGGATGGACCAATCAGCTTCCTGTACTGCCCCCCAATCCGGCCAATCAGGCAGGGCACCTATAAGAACAACAAAATAAAACAACACATATGGCCAGGACCGTAACATGGTCTACTAGTAATGAAGCACGATGGTTGACAAACCAACAAAGTTGCAAAACAGCAATGAAAGAACAAAATTTGATGAAAATATAGAACAATTTCTATGAATAAATAGGCAGTAACACCAGCTTGTGCTGCCCGTAAACCCAAGCAAAAAAGCTTACAGCACCTGGTATTCCCAGGCGGTCTTCCTGCCAAGTACTAACCAGGCCCAGCTCTATTTGGCTGCCGAGATCGGACGAGATCGGGCGCTTAGAGAGCGGTGTGGCCGTAAACTGCATTTGACATCATCAACAGCTCTTAAAAACGCTGGAGAAGCAGAATGCATGACACTTGCTAAGAAGAAGATAAATGTGGCAAAGTACAAAGTACTATAACTGTACTGGTCTGTTACGCCCCTGTCCAGGGGGTCAGGGTGCAACATACAAAGATAAATTAGCATGTTCCCTCTCCGATCCCCAAACCAAAATCCAAGATCGAGATGTTCCAACAGAATGATATTTATTTTAAACGAAAGAAAGTGTCAAACAAAACATGACACTACAACTCAGGGCGAACCAAGGCCAACATAATAAACAAAATAAGCCATTTCCCACAGAAAGTGCTAGCTAGCCTGATAGAAATAAACAAACCAAAAGACAGTCGCTAACCCTAACTCCCTAATGTGAAAACAAGAGAAAACAATCAAAAGAAAATGGCTGTTCACCCCTACAGATTTAATACTATTTACAAAATATACAATTTATAAACAAAACCACGGCACAAAACCTAACAATTCAAAAATGCTAAATAAGGTTTGGAAACCAAGAACAGCAAACAGGCGCTGATGCCAAAAAGAGCCTCGCTAGCTGTTGGGAACCGTACTTTTAAAACTCCAGGAAGTGTAGGATGGACCAATCAGCTTCCTGTACTGCCCCCCAATCCGGCCAATCAGGCAGGGCACCTATAAGAACAATAAAATAAAAACAACACATATGGCCAGGACCGTAACATGGTCTACTAGTAATGAAGCACGATGGTTGACAAACCAATAAAGTTGCAAAACAGCAATGAAAGAACAAAATTTGATGAAAATATAGAACAATTTCTATGAATAAATAGGCAGTAACACCAGCTTGTGCTGCCCGTAAACCCAAGCAAAAAAGCTTACAGCACGTGGTATTCCCAGGCGGTCTTCCTACCAAGTACTAACCAGGCCCCGCCCTATTTGGCTGCCGAGATCGGACGGGATCGGGCGCTTAGAGAGCAGTGTGGCCGTAAGCTGCATTTGACATCATCAACAGCTCTTAAAAACGCTGGAGAAGCAGAATGCATGACACTTGCTAAGAAGAAGATAAATGTGGCAAAGTACAAAGTACTATAACTGTACTGGTCTGTTACGCCCCTGTCTAGGGGGTCAGGGTGCAACATACAAAGATAAATTAGCATGTTCCCTCTCCGATCCCCAAACCAAAATCCAGGATCGAGATGTTCCAACAGAATGATATTTATTTTAAACGAAAGAAAGTGTCAAACAAAACATGACACTACAACTCAGGGCGAACCAAGGCCAACATAATAAACAAAATAAGCCATTTCCCATAGAAAGTGCTAGCTAGCCTGATAGAAATAAACAAACCAAAAGACAGTCGCTAACCCTAACTCCCTAATGTGAAAACAATCCAAAGAAAATGGCTGTTCACCCCTACAGATTTAATACTATTTACAAAATATACAATTTATAAACAAAACCACGGCACAAAACCTAACAATTCAAAAATGCTAAATAAGGTTTGGAAACCAAGAACAGCAAACAGGTGCTGATGCCAGAAAGAGCCTCGCTAGCTGTTGGGAACCGTACTTTAAAAATTCCAGGAAGTGTAGGATGGACCAATCAGCTTCCTGTACTGCCCCCCAATCCGGCCAATCAGGCAGGGCACCTATAAGAACAAGAAAATAAAAACAACACATATGGCCAGGACGGTAACATGGTCTATTAGTAATGAAGCACGATGGTTGACAAACCAATAAAGTAGCAAAACAGCAATGAAAGAACAAAATTTGATGAAAATATAGAACAATTTCTATGAATAAATAGGCAGTAACACCAGCTTGTGCTGCCCGTAAACCCAAGCAAAAAAGCTTACAGCACCTGGTATTCCCAGGCGGTCTTCCTACCAAGTACTAACCAGGCCCGGCCCTATTTGGCTGACTAAATCGGGCGAGATCAGGCGCTAAGAGAGCAGTGTGGCAGTAAGCTGCATTTGACATCATCAACAGCTCTTAAAAACGCTGGAGAAGCAGAATGCATGACACTTGCTAAGAAGAAGATAAATGTGGCAAAGTACAAAGTACTATAACTGTACTGGTCTGTTACGCCCCTGTCTAGGGGGTCAGGGTGCAACATACAAAGATAAATTAGCATGTTCCCTCTCCGATCCCCAAACCAAAATCCAGGATCGAGATGTTCCAACAGAATGATATTTATTTTAAACGAAAGAAAGTGTCAAACAAAATATGACACTACAACTCAGGGCGAACCAAGGCCAACATAATAAACAAAATAAGCCATTTCCCACAGAAAGTGCTAGCTAGCCTGATAGAAATAAACAAACCAAAAGACAGTCGCTAACCCTAACTCCCTAATGTGAAAACAGTCCAAAGAAAATGGCAGTTCACCCCTACAGATTTAATACTATTTACAAAATATACAATTTATAAACAAAACCACGGCACAAAACCTAACAATTCAAAAATGCTAAATAAGGTTTGGAAACCAAGAACAGCAAATAGGTGCTGCTGCCAGAAAAAGCCTCGCTAGCTGTTGGGAACCGTACTTTTAAAACTCCAGCAAGTGTAGGATGGACCAATCAGCTTCCTGTACTGCCCCCCAATCCGGCCAATCAGGCAGGGCACCTATAAGAACAAGAAAATAAAAACAACACATATGGCCAAGACCGTAACATGGTCTATTAGTAATGAAGCACGATGGTTGGCAAACCAATAAAGTAGCAAAACAGCAATGAAAGAACAAAATTTGATGAAAATATAGAACAATTTCTATGAATAAATAGGCAGTAACACCAGCTTGTGCTGCCCGTAAACCCAAGCAAAGAAGCTTACAGCACGTGGTATTCCCAGGCGGTCTTCCTACCAAGTACTAACAAGGCCCGGCCCTATTTGGCTGCCGAGATCGGACGGGATCGGGCGCTTAGAGAGCAGTGTGGCCGTAAGCTGCATTTGACATCATCAACAGCTCTTAAAAACGCTGGAGAAGCAGAATGCATGACACTTGCTAAGAAGAAGATAAATGTGGCAAAGTACAAAGTACTATAACTGTACTGGTCTGTTACGCCCCTGTCTAGGGGGTCAGGGTGCAACATACAAAGATAAATTGGCATGTTCCCTCTCCGATCCCCAAACCAAAATCCAGGATCGAGATGTTCCAACAGAATGATATTTATTTTAAACGAAAGAAAGTGTCAAACAAAACATGACACTACAACTCAGGGCGAACCAAGGCCAACATAATAAACAAAATAAGCCATTTCCCACAGAAAGTGCTAGCTAGCCTGATAGAAATAAACAAACCAAAAGACAGTCGCTAACCCTAACTCCCTAATGTGAAAACAGTCCAAAGAAAATGGCAGTTCACCCCTACAGATTTAATACTATTTACAAAATATACAATTTATAAACAAAACCACGGCACAAAACCTAACAATTCAAAAATGCTAAATAAGGTTTGGAAACCAAGAACAGCAAACAGGTGCTGATGCCAGAAAGAGCATCGCTAGCTGTTGGGAACCGTACTTTTAAAACTCCAGGAAGTGTAGGATGGACCAATCAGCTTCCTGTACTGCCCCCCAATCCGGCCAATCAGGCAGGGCACCTATAAGAACAAGAAAATAAAAACAACACATATGGCCAGGACCGTAACATGGTCTACTAGTAATGAAGCACGATGGTAGGCAAACCAATAAAGTAGCAAAACAGCAATGAAAGAACAAAATTTGATGAAAATATAGAACAATTTCTATGAATAAATAGGCAGTAACACCAGCTTGTGCTGCCCGTAAACCCAAGCAAAGAAGCTTACAGCACGTGGTATTCCCAGGCGTTCTTCCTACCAAGTACTAACAAGGCCCGGCCCTATTTGGCTGCCGAGATCGGACGGGATCGGGCGCTTAGAGAGCAGTGTGGCCGTAAGCTGCATTTGACATCATCAACAGCTCTTAAAAACGCTGGAGAAGCAGAATGCATGACACTTGCTAAGAAGAAGATAAATGTGGCAAAGTACAAAGTACTATAATTGTACAGGTCTGTTACGCCCCTGTCTAGGGGGTCAGGGTGCAACATACAAAGATAAATTAGCATGTTCCCTCTCCGATCCCCAAACCAAAATCCAGGATCGAGATGTTCCAACAGAATGATATTTATTTTAAACGAAAGAAAGTGTCAAACAAAACATGACACTACAACTCAGGGCGAACCAAGGCCAACATAATAAACAAAATAAGCCATTTCCCACAGAAAGTGCTAGCTAGCCTGATAGAAATAAACAAACCAAAAGACAGTCGCTAACCCTAACTCCCTAATGTGAAAACAAGAGAAAACAATCAAAAGAAAATGGCAGTCCACCCCTACAGATTTAATACTATTTACAAAATATACAATTTATAAACAAAACCACGGCACAAAACCTAACAATTCAAAAATGCTAAATAAGGTTTGGAAAGCAAGTACAGCAAACAGGTGCTGCTGCCAGAAAGAGCCTCGCTAGCTGATGGGAACCGTACTTTTAAAACTCCAGGAAGTGTAGGATGGACCAATCAGCTTCCTGTACTTCCCCCAAATCCGGCCAATCAGGCAGGGCACCTATAAGAACAAGAAAATAAAAACAACACATATGGCCAGGACGGTAACATGGTCTATTAGTAATGAAGCACGATGGTTGACAAACCAATAAAGTAGCAAAACAGCAATGAAAGAACAAAATTTGATGAAAATATAGAACAATTTCTATGAATAAATAGGCAGTAACACCAGCTTGTGCTGCCCGTAAACCCAAGCAAAAAAGCTTACAGCACCTGGTATTCCCAGGCGGTCTTCCTACCAAGTACTAACCAGGCCCGGCCCTATTTGGCTGCCGAGATCGGACGAGATCGGGCGCTTAGAGAGCGGTGTGGCCGTAAACTGCACTTGACATCATCAACAGCTCTTAAGAACGCTAGAGAAGCAGAATGCATGACACTTGCTAAGAAGAAGATAAATGTGGCAAAGTACAAAGTACTATGACTGTACTGGTCTGTTACGCCCCTGTCTAGGGGGTCAGGCTGAAACATACAAAGATAAATTAGCATGTTCCCTCTCCGATCCCCAAACCAAAATCCAGGATTGAGATGTTCCAACAGAATGATATTTATTTTAAACGAAAGAAAGTGTCAAACAAAACATGACACTACAACTCAGGGCGAACCAAGGCCAACATAATAAACAAAATAAGCCATTTCCCACAGAAAGTGCTAGCTAGCCTGATAGAAATAAACAAACCAAAAGACAGTCGCTAACCCTAACTCCCTAATGTGAAAACAGTCCAAAGAAAATGGCAGTTCACCCCTACAGATTTAATACTATTTACAAAATATACAATTTATAAACAAAACCACGGCACAAAACCTAACAATTCAAAAATGCTAAATAAGGTTTGGAAACCAAGAACAGCAAACAGGTGCTGATGCCAGAAAAAGCCTCGCTAGCTGTTGGGAACCGTACTTTTAAAACTCCAGGAAGTGTAGGATGGACCAATCAGCTTCCTGTACTGCCCCCCAATCCGGCCAATCAGGCAGGGCACCTATAAGAACAAGAAAATAAAAACAACACATATGGCCAGGACCGTAACATGGTCTACTAGTAATGAAGCACGATGGTTGGCAAACCAATAAAGTAGCAAAACAGCAATGAAAGAACAAAATTTGATGAAAATATAGAACAATTTCTATGAATAAATAGGCAGTAACACCAGCTTGTGCTGCCCGTAAACCCAAGCAAAGAAGCTTACAGCACGTGGTATTCCCAGGCGTTCTTCCTACCAAGTACTAACAAGGCCCGGCCCTATTTGGCTGCCGAGATCGGACGGGATCGGGCGCTTAGAGAGCAGTGTGGCCGTAAGCTGCATTTGACATCATCAACAGCTCTTAAAAACACTGGAGAAGCAGAATGCATGACACTTGCTAAGAAGAAGATAAATGTGGCAAAGTACAAAGTACTATAACTGTACTGGTCTGTTACGCCCCTGTCTAGGGGGTCAGGGTGCAACATACAAAGATAAATTAGCATGTTCCCTCTCCGATCCCCAAACCAAAATCCAGGATCGAGATGTTCCAACAGAATGATATTTATTTTAAACGAAAGAAAGTGTCAAACAAAACATGACACTACAACTCAGGGCGAACCAAGGCCAACATAATAAACAAAATAAGCCATTTCCCACAGAAAGTGCTAGCTAGCCTGATAGAAATAAACAAACCAAAAGACAGTCGCTAACCCTAACTCCCTAATGTGAAAACAGTCCAAAGAAAATGGCAGTTCACCCCTACAGATTTAATACTATTTACAAAATATACAATTTATAAACAAAACCACGGCACAAAATCTAACAATTCAAAAATGCTAAATAAGGTTTGGAAACCAAGAACAGCAAACAGGTGCTGATGCCAGAAAGAGCCTCGCTAGCTGTTGGGAACCGTACTTTTAAAACTCCAGGAAGTGTAGGATGGACCAATCAGCTTCCTGTACTGCCCCCCAATCCGGCCAATCAGGCAGGGCACCTATAAGAACAAGAAAATAAAAACAACACATATGGCCAGGACCGTAACATGGTCTACTAGTAATGAAGCACGATGGTTGGCAAACCAATAAAGTAGCAAAACAGCAATGAAAGAACAAAATTTGATGAAAATATAAAACAATTTCTATGAATAAATAGGCAGTAACACCAGCTTGTGCTGCCCGTAAACCCAAGCAAAAAAGCTTACAGCACCTGGTATTCCCAGGCGGTCTTCCTACCAAGTACTAACCAGGCCCGGCCCTATTTGGCTGCCGAGATCGGACGAGATCGGGCGAGATCGGGCGCTTAGAGAGCGGTGTGGCCGTAAGCTGCATTTGACATCATCAACAGCTCTTAAAAACGCTAGAGAAGCAGAATGCATGACACTTGCTAAGAAGAAGATAAATGTGGCAAAGTACAAAGTACTATGACTGTACTGGTCTGTTACGCCCCTGTCTAGGGGGTCAGGCTGAAACATACAAAGATAAATTAGCATGTTCCCTCTCCGATCCCCAAACCAAAATCCAGGATTGAGATGTTCCAACAGAATGATATTTATTTTAAACGAAAGAAAGTGTCAAACAAAACATGACACTACAACTCAGGGCGAACCAAGGCCAACATAATAAACAAAATAAGCCATTTCCCACAGAAAGTGCTAGCTAGCCTGATAGAAATAAACAAACCAAAAGACAGTCGCTAACCCTAACTCCCTAATGTGAAAACAGTCCAAAGAAAATGGCAGTTCACCCCTACAGATTTAATACTATTTACAAAATATACAATTTATAAACAAAACCACGGCACAAAACCTAACAATTCAAAAATGCTAAATAAGGTTTGGAAACCAAGAACAGCAAACAGGTGCTGCTGCCAGAAAGAGCCTCGCTAGCTGTTGGGAACCGTACTTTTAAAACTCCAGGAAGTGTAGGATGGACCAATCAGCTTCCTGTACTGCCCCCCAATCCGGCCAATCAGGCAGGGCACCTATAAGAACAACAAAATAAAACAACACATATGGCCAGGACCGTAACATGGTCTACTAGTAATGAAGCACGATGGTTGACAAACCAACAAAGTTGCAAAACAGCAATGAAAGAACAAAATTTGATGAAAATATAGAACAATTTCTATGAATAAATAGGCAGTAACACCAGCTTGTGCTGCCCGTAAACCCAAGCAAAAAAGCTTACAGCACCTGGTATTCCCAGGCGGTCTTCCTGCCAAGTACTAACCAGGCCCAGCTCTATTTGGCTGCCGAGATCGGACGAGATCGGGCGCTTAGAGAGCGGTGTGGCCGTAAACTGCATTTGACATCATCAACAGCTCTTAAAAACGCTGGAGAAGCAGAATGCATGACACTTGCTAAGAAGAAGATAAATGTGGCAAAGTACAAAGTACTATAACTGTACTGGTCTGTTACGCCCCTGTCCAGGGGGTCAGGGTGCAACATACAAAGATAAATTAGCATGTTCCCTCTCCGATCCCCAAACCAAAATCCAAGATCGAGATGTTCCAACAGAATGATATTTATTTTAAACGAAAGAAAGTGTCAAACAAAACATGACACTACAACTCAGGGCGAACCAAGGCCAACATAATAAACAAAATAAGCCATTTCCCACAGAAAGTGCTAGCTAGCCTGATAGAAATAAACAAACCAAAAGACAGTCGCTAACCCTAACTCCCTAATGTGAAAACAAGAGAAAACAATCAAAAGAAAATGGCTGTTCACCCCTACAGATTTAATACTATTTACAAAATATACAATTTATAAACAAAACCACGGCACAAAACCTAACAATTCAAAAATGCTAAATAAGGTTTGGAAACCAAGAACAGCAAACAGGCGCTGATGCCAAAAAGAGCCTCGCTAGCTGTTGGGAACCGTACTTTTAAAACTCCAGGAAGTGTAGGATGGACCAATCAGCTTCCTGTACTGCCCCCCAATCCGGCCAATCAGGCAGGGCACCTATAAGAACAAGAAAATAAAAACAACACATATGGCCAGGACCGTAACATGGTCTACTAGTAATGAAGCACGATGGTTGACAAACCAATAAAGTTGCAAAACAGCAATGAAAGAACAAAATTTGATGAAAATATAGAACAATTTCTATGAATAAATAGGCAGTAACACCAGCTTGTGCTGCCCGTAAACCCAAGCAAAAAAGCTTACAGCACGTGGTATTCCCAGGCGGTCTTCCTACCAAGTACTAACCAGGCCCCGCCCTATTTGGCTGCCGAGATCGGACGGGATCGGGCGCTTAGAGAGCAGTGTGGCCGTAAGCTGCATTTGACATCATCAACAGCTCTTAAAAACGCTGGAGAAGCAGAATGCATGACACTTGCTAAGAAGAAGATAAATGTGGCAAAGTACAAAGTACTATAACTGTACTGGTCTGTTACGCCCCTGTCTAGGGGGTCAGGGTGCAACATACAAAGATAAATTAGCATGTTCCCTCTCCGATCCCCAAACCAAAATCCAGGATCGAGATGTTCCAACAGAATGATATTTATTTTAAACGAAAGAAAGTGTCAAACAAAACATGACACTACAACTCAGGGCGAACCAAGGCCAACATAATAAACAAAATAAGCCATTTCCCATAGAAAGTGCTAGCTAGCCTGATAGAAATAAACAAACCAAAAGACAGTCGCTAACCCTAACTCCCTAATATGAAAACAATCCAAAGAAAATGGCTGTTCACCCCTACAGATTTAATACTATTTACAAAATATACAATTTATAAACAAAACCACGGCACAAAACCTAACAATTCAAAAATGCTAAATAAGGTTTGGAAACCAAGAACAGCAAACAGGTGCTGATGCCAGAAAGAGCCTCGCTAGCTGTTGGGAACCGTACTTTAAAAATTCCAGGAAGTGTAGGATGGACCAATCAGCTTCCTGTACTGCCCCCCAATCCGGCCAATCAGGCAGGGCACCTATAAGAACAAGAAAATAAAAACAACACATATGGCCAGGACGGTAACATGGTCTATTAGTAATGAAGCACGATGGTTGACAAACCAATAAAGTAGCAAAACAGCAATGAAAGAACAAAATTTGATGAAAATATAGAACAATTTCTATGAATAAATAGGCAGTAACACCAGCTTGTGCTCCCCGTAAACCCAAGCAAAAAAGCTTACAGCACCTGGTATTCCCAGGCGGTCTTCCTGCCAAGTACTAACCAGGCCCAGCTCTATTTGGCTGCCGAGATCGGACGAGATCGGGCGCTTAGAGAGCGGTGTGGCCGTAAACTGCATTTGACATCATCAACAGCTCTTAAAAACGCTGGAGAAGCAGAATGCATGACACTTGCTAAGAAGAAGATAAATGTGGCAAAGTACAAAGTACTATAACTGTACTGGTCTGTTACGCCCCTGTCCAGGGGGTCAGGGTGCAACATACAAAGATAAATTAGCATGTTCCCTCTCCGATCCCCAAACCAAAATCCAAGATCGAGATGTTCCAACAGAATGATATTTATTTTAAACGAAAGAAAGTGTCAAACAAAACATGACACTACAACTCAGGGCGAACCAAGGCCAACATAATAAACAAAATAAGCCATTTCCCACAGAAAGTGCTAGCTAGCCTGATAGAAATAAACAAACCAAAAGACAGTCGCTAACCCTAACTCCCTAATGTGAAAACAAGAGAAAACAATCAAAAGAAAATGGCTGTTCACCCCTACAGATTTAATACTATTTACAAAATATACAATTTATAAACAAAACCACGGCACAAAACCTAACAATTCAAAAATGCTAAATAAGGTTTGGAAACCAAGAACAGCAAACAGGCGCTGATGCCAAAAAGAGCCTCGCTAGCTGTTGGGAACCGTACTTTTAAAACTCCAGGAAGTGTAGGATGGACCAATCAGCTTCCTGTACTGCCCCCCAATCCGGCCAATCAGGCAGGGCACCTATAAGAACAAGAAAATAAAAACAACACATATGGCCAGGACCGTAACATGGTCTACTAGTAATGAAGCACGATGGTTGACAAACCAATAAAGTTGCAAAACAGCAATGAAAGAACAAAATTTGATGAAAATATAGAACAATTTCTATGAATAAATAGGCAGTAACACCAGCTTGTGCTGCCCGTAAACCCAAGCAAAAAAGCTTACAGCACGTGGTATTCCCAGGCGGTCTTCCTACCAAGTACTAACCAGGCCCCGCCCTATTTGGCTGCCGAGATCGGACGGGATCGGGCGCTTAGAGAGCAGTGTGGCCGTAAGCTGCATTTGACATCATCAACAGCTCTTAAAAACGCTGGAGAAGCAGAATGCATGACACTTGCTAAGAAGAAGATAAATGTGGCAAAGTACAAAGTACTATAACTGTACTGGTCTGTTACGCCCCTGTCTAGGGGGTCAGGGTGCAACATACAAAGATAAATTAGCATGTTCCCTCTCCGATCCCCAAACCAAAATCCAGGATCGAGATGTTCCAACAGAATGATATTTATTTTAAACGAAAGAAAGTGTCAAACAAAACATGACACTACAACTCAGGGCGAACCAAGGCCAACATAATAAACAAAATAAGCCATTTCCCATAGAAAGTGCTAGCTAGCCTGATAGAAATAAACAAACCAAAAGACAGTCGCTAACCCTAACTCCCTAATATGAAAACAATCCAAAGAAAATGGCTGTTCACCCCTACAGATTTAATACTATTTACAAAATATACAATTTATAAACAAAACCACGGCACAAAACCTAACAATTCAAAAATGCTAAATAAGGTTTGGAAACCAAGAACAGCAAACAGGTGCTGATGCCAGAAAGAGCCTCGCTAGCTGTTGGGAACCGTACTTTAAAAATTCCAGGAAGTGTAGGATGGACCAATCAGCTTCCTGTACTGCCCCCCAATCCGGCCAATCAGGCAGGGCACCTATAAGAACAAGAAAATAAAAACAACACATATGGCCAGGACGGTAACATGGTCTATTAGTAATGAAGCACGATGGTTGACAAACCAATAAAGTAGCAAAACAGCAATGAAAGAACAAAATTTGATGAAAATATAGAACAATTTCTATGAATAAATAGGCAGTAACACCAGCTTGTGCTGCCCGTAAACCCAAGCAAAAAAGCTTACAGCACCTGGTATTCCCAGGCGGTCTTCCTACCAAGTACTAACCAGGCCCGGCCCTATTTGGCTGACTAAATCGGGCGAGATCAGGCGCTAAGAGAGCAGTGTGGCAGTAAGCTGCATTTGACATCATCAACAGCTCTTAAAAACGCTGGAGAAGCAGAATGCATGACACTTGCTAAGAAGAAGATAAATGTGGCAAAGTACAAAGTACTATAACTGTACTGGTCTGTTACGCCCCTGTCTAGGGGGTCAGGGTGCAACATACAAAGATAAATTAGCATGTTCCCTCTCCGATCCCCAAACCAAAATCCAGGATCGAGATGTTCCAACAGAATGATATTTATTTTAAACGAAAGAAAGTGTCAAACAAAATATGACACTACAACTCAGGGCGAACCAAGGCCAACATAATAAACAAAATAAGCCATTTCCCACAGAAAGTGCTAGCTAGCCTGATAGAAATAAACAAACCAAAAGACAGTCGCTAACCCTAACTCCCTAATGTGAAAACAGTCCAAAGAAAATGGCAGTTCACCCCTACAGATTTAATACTATTTACAAAATATACAATTTATAAACAAAACCACGGCACAAAACCTAACAATTCAAAAATGCTAAATAAGGTTTGGAAACCAAGAACAGCAAATAGGTGCTGCTGCCAGAAAAAGCCTCGCTAGCTGTTGGGAACCGTACTTTTAAAACTCCAGCAAGTGTAGGATGGACCAATCAGCTTCCTGTACTGCCCCCCAATCCGGCCAATCAGGCAGGGCACCTATAAGAACAAGAAAATAAAAACAACACATATGGCCAAGACCGTAACATGGTCTATTAGTAATGAAGCACGATGGTTGGCAAACCAATAAAGTAGCAAAACAGCAATGAAAGAACAAAATTTGATGAAAATATAGAACAATTTCTATGAATAAATAGGCAGTAACACCAGCTTGTGCTGCCCGTAAACCCAAGCAAAGAAGCTTACAGCACGTGGTATTCCCAGGCGGTCTTCCTACCAAGTACTAACAAGGCCCGGCCCTATTTGGCTGCCGAGATCGGACGGGATCGGGCGCTTAGAGAGCAGTGTGGCCGTAAGCTGCATTTGACATCATCAACAGCTCTTAAAAACGCTGGAGAAGCAGAATGCATGACACTTGCTAAGAAGAAGATAAATGTGGCAAAGTACAAAGTACTATAACTGTACTGGTCTGTTACGCCCCTGTCTAGGGGGTCAGGGTGCAACATACAAAGATAAATTGGCATGTTCCCTCTCCGATCCCCAAACCAAAATCCAGGATCGAGATGTTCCAACAGAATGATATTTATTTTAAACGAAAGAAAGTGTCAAACAAAACATGACACTACAACTCAGGGCGAACCAAGGCCAACATAATAAACAAAATAAGCCATTTCCCACAGAAAGTGCTAGCTAGCCTGATAGAAATAAACAAACCAAAAGACAGTCGCTAACCCTAACTCCCTAATGTGAAAACAGTCCAAAGAAAATGGCAGTTCACCCCTACAGATTTAATACTATTTACAAAATATACAATTTATAAACAAAACCACGGCACAAAACCTAACAATTCAAAAATGCTAAATAAGGTTTGGAAACCAAGAACAGCAAACAGGTGCTGATGCCAGAAAGAGCATCGCTAGCTGTTGGGAACCGTACTTTTAAAACTCCAGGAAGTGTAGGATGGACCAATCAGCTTCCTGTACTGCCCCCCAATCCGGCCAATCAGGCAGGGCACCTATAAGAACAAGAAAATAAAAACAACACATATGGCCAGGACCGTAACATGGTCTACTAGTAATGAAGCACGATGGTAGGCAAACCAATAAAGTAGCAAAACAGCAATGAAAGAACAAAATTTGATGAAAATATAGAACAATTTCTATGAATAAATAGGCAGTAACACCAGCTTGTGCTGCCCGTAAACCCAAGCAAAGAAGCTTACAGCACGTGGTATTCCCAGGCGTTCTTCCTACCAAGTACTAACAAGGCCCGGCCCTATTTGGCTGCCGAGATCGGACGGGATCGGGCGCTTAGAGAGCAGTGTGGCCGTAAGCTGCATTTGACATCATCAACAGCTCTTAAAAACGCTGGAGAAGCAGAATGCATGACACTTGCTAAGAAGAAGATAAATGTGGCAAAGTACAAAGTACTATAACTGTACTGGTCTGTTACGCCCCTGTCTAGGGGGTCAGGGTGCAACATACAAAGATAAATTAGCATGTTCCCTCTCCGATCCCCAAACCAAAATCCAGGATCGAGATGTTCCAACAGAATGATATTTATTTTAAACGAAAGAAAGTGTCAAACAAAACATGACACTACAACTCAGGGCGAACCAAGGCCAACATAATAAACAAAATAAGCCATTTCCCACAGAAAGTGCTAGCTAGCCTGATAGAAATAAACAAACCAAAAGACAGTCGCTAACCCTAACTCGATAATGTGAAAACAGTCCAAAGAAAATGGCAGTTCACCCCTACAGATTTAATACTATTTACAAAATATACAATTTATAAACAAAACCACGGCACAAAACCTAACAATTCAAAAATGCTAAATAAGGTTTGGAAACCAAGAACAGCAAACAGGTGCTGATGCCAGAAAGAGCCTCGCTAGCTGTTGGGAACCGTACTTTTAAAACTCCAGGAAGTGTAGGATGGACCAATCAGCTTCCTGTACTGCCCCCCAATCCGGCCAATCAGGCAGGGCACCTATAAGAACAAGAAAATAAAAACAACACATATGGCCAGGACCGTAACATGGTCTACTAGTAATGAAGCACGATGGTTGGCAAACCAATAAAGTAGCAAAACAGCAATGAAAGAACAAA
This sequence comes from Channa argus, assembly GCF_033026475.1. Classification (NCBI taxonomy): domain Eukaryota; kingdom Metazoa; phylum Chordata; class Actinopteri; order Anabantiformes; family Channidae; genus Channa; species Channa argus. Next base: position 43,245 of record NW_027125323.1, read on the forward strand.
ATTTGATGAAAATATAGAACAATTTCTATGAATAAATAGGCAGTAACACCAGCTTGTGCTGCCCGTAAACCCAAGCAAAGAAGCTTACAGCACGTGGTATTCCCAGGCGGTCTTCCTACCAAGTACTAACAAGGCCCGGCCCTACTTGGCTGCCGAGATCGGACGGGATCGGGCGCTTAGAGAGCAGTGTGGCCGTAAGCTGCATTTGACATCATCAACAGCTCTTAAAAACGCTGGAGAAGCAGAATGCATGACACTTGCTAAGAAGAAGATAAATGTGGCAAAGTACAAAGTACTATAACTGTACTGGTCTGTTACGCCCCTGTCTAGGGGGTCAGGGTGCAACATACAAAGATAAATTAGCATGTTCCCTCTCCGATCCCCAAACCAAAATCCAGGATCGAGATGTTCCAACAGAATGATATTTATTTTAAACGAAAGAAAGTGTCAAACAAAACATGACACTACAACTCAGGGCGAACCAAGGCCAACATAATAAACAAAATAAGCCATTTCCCACAGAAAGTGCTAGCTAGCCTGATAGAAAAAAACAAACCAAAAGACAGTCGCTAACCCTAACTCCCTAATGTGAAAACAGTCCAAAGAAAATGGCAGTTCACCCCTACAGATTTAATACTATTTACAAAATATACAATTTATAAACAAAACCACGGCACAAAATCTAACAATTCAAAAATGCTAAATAAGGTTTGGAAACCAAGAACAGCAAACAGGTGCTGATGCCAGAAAGAGCCTCGCTAGCTGTTGGGAACCGTACTTTTAAAACTCCAGGAAGTGTAGGATGGACCAATCAGCTTCCTGTACTGCCCCCCAATCCGGCCAATCAGGCAGGGCACCTATAAGAACAAGAAAATAAAAACAACACATATGGCCAGGACCGTAACATGGTCTACTAGTAATGAAGCACGATGGTTGGCAAACCAATAAAGTAGCAAAACAGCAATGAAAGAACAAAATTTGATGAAAATATAGAACAATTTCTATGAATAAATAGGCAGTAACACCAGCTTGTGCTGCCCGTAAACCCAAGCAAAAAAGCTTACAGCACCTGGTATTCCCAGGCGGTCTTCCTACCAAGTACTAACCAGGCCCGGCCCTATTTGGCTGCCGAGATCGGACGAGATCGGGCGCTTAGAGAGCGGTGTGGCCGTAAGCTGCATTTGACATCATCAACAGCTCTTAAAAACGCTAGAGAAGCAGAATACATGACACTTGCTAAGAAGAAGATAAATGTGGCAAAGTACAAACTACTATGACTGTACTGGTCTGTTACGCCCCTGTCTAGGAGGTCAGGGTGAAACATACAAAGATAAATTAGCATGTTCCCTCTCCGATCCCCAAACCAAAATCCAGGATCGAGATGTTCCAACAGAATGATATTTATTTTAAACGAAAGAAAGTGTCAAACAAAACATGACACTACAACTCAGGGCGAACCAAGGCCAAAATAATAAACAAAATAAGCCATTTCCCACAGAAAGTGCTAGCTAGCCTGATAGAAATAAACAAACCAAAAGACAGTCGCTAACCCTAACTCCCTAATGTGAAAACAAGAGAAAACAATCAAAAGAAAATGGCAGTCCACCCCTAAAGATTTAATACTATTTACAAAATATACAATTTATAAACAAAACCACGGCACAAAACCTAACAATTCAAAAATGTTAAATAAGGTTTGGAAAGCAAGAACAGCAAACAGGTGCTGATGCCAGAAAGAGCATCGCTAGCTGTTGGGAACCGTACTTTTAAAACTCCAGGAAGTGTAGGATGGACCAATCAGCTTCCTGTACTGCCCCCCAATCCGGCCAATCAGGCAGGGCACCTATAAGAACAAGAAAATAAAAACAACACATATGGCCAGGACCGTAACATGGTCTACTAGTAATGAAGCACGATGGTAGGCAAACCAATAAAGTAGCAAAACAGCAATGAAAGAACAAAATTTGATGAAAATATAGAACAATTTCTATGAATAAATAGGCAGTAACACCAGCTTGTGCTGCCCGTAAACCCAAGCAAAGAAGCTTACAGCACGTGGTATTCCCAGGCGTTCTTCCTACCAAGTACTAACAAGGCCCGGCCCTATTTGGCTGCCGAGATCGGACGGGATCGGGCGCTTAGAGAGCAGTGTGGCCGTAAGCTGCATTTGACATCATCAACAGCTCTTAAAAACGCTGGAGAAGCAGAATGCATGACACTTGCTAAGAAGAAGATAAATGTGGCAAAGTACAAAGTACTATAACTGTACTGGTCTGTTACGCCCTTGTCTAGGGGGTCAGGGTGCAACATACAAAGATAAATTAGCATGTTCCCTCTCCGATCCCCAAACCAAAATCCAGGATCGAGATGTTCCAACAGAATGATATTTATTTTAAACGAAAGAAAGTGTCAAACAAAACATGACACTACAACTCAGGGCGAACCAAGGCCAACATAATAAACAAAATAAGCCATTTCCCACAGAAAGTGCTAGCTAGCCTGATAGAAATAAACAAACCAAAAGACAGTCGCTAACCCTAACTCGATAATGTGAAAACAGTCCAAAGAAAATGGCAGTTCACCCCTACAGATTTAATACTATTTACAAAATATACAATTTATAAACAAAACCACGGCACAAAACCTAACAATTCAAAAATGCTAAATAAGGTTTGGAAACCAAGAACAGCAAACAGGTGCTGATGCCAGAAAGAGCCTCGCTAGCTGTTGGGAACCGTACTTTTAAAACTCCAGGAAGTGTAGGATGGACCAATCAGCTTCCTGTACTGCCCCCCAATCCGGCCAATCAGGCAGGGCACCTATAAGAACAAGAAAATAAAAACAACACATATGGCCAGGACCGTAACATGGTCTACTAGTAATGAAGCACGATGGTTGGCAAACCAATAAAGTAGCAAAACAGCAATGAAAGAACAAAATTTGATGAAAATATAGAACAATTTCTATGAATAAATAGGCAGTAACACCAGCTTGTGCTGCCCGTAAACCCAAGCAAAGAAGCTTACAGCACGTGGTATTCCCAGGCGGTCTTCCTACCAAGTACTAACAAGGCCCGGCCCTACTTGGCTGCCGAGATCGGACGGGATCGGGCGCTTAGAGAGCAGTGTGGCCGTAAGCTGCATTTGACATCATCAACAGCTCTTAAAAACGCTGGAGAAGCAGAATGCATGACACTTGCTAAGAAGAAGATAAATGTGGCAAAGTACAAAGTACTATAACTGTACTGGTCTGTTACGCCCCTGTCTAGGGGGTCAGGGTGCAACATACAAAGATAAATTAGCATGTTCCCTCTCCGATCCCCAAACCAAAATCCAGGATCGAGATGTTCCAACAGAATGATATTTATTTTAAACGAAAGAAAGTGTCAAACAAAACATGACACTACAACTCAGGGCGAACCAAGGCCAACATAATAAACAAAATAAGCCATTTCCCACAGAAAGTGCTAGCTAGCCTGATAGAAAAAAACAAACCAAAAGACAGTCGCTAACCCTAACTCCCTAATGTGAAAACAGTCCAAAGAAAATGGCAGTTCACCCCTACAGATTTAATACTATTTACAAAATATACAATTTATAAACAAAACCACGGCACAAAATCTAACAATTCAAAAATGCTAAATAAGGTTTGGAAACCAAGAACAGCAAACAGGTGCTGATGCCAGAAAGAGCCTCGCTAGCTGTTGGGAACCGTACTTTTAAAACTCCAGGAAGTGTAGGATGGACCAATCAGCTTCCTGTACTGCCCCCCAATCCGGCCAATCAGGCAGGGCACCTATAAGAACAAGAAAATAAAAACAACACATATGGCCAGGACCGTAACATGGTCTACCAGTAATGAAGCACGATGGTTGGCAAACCATTAAAGTAGCAAAACAGCAATGAAAGAACAAAATTTGATGAAAATATAGAACAATTTCTATGAATAAATAGGCAGTAACACCAGCTTGTGCTGCCCGTAAACCCAAGCAAAAAAGCTTACAGCACCTGGTATTCCCAGGCGGTCTTCCTACCAAGTACTAACCAGGCCCGGCCCTATTTGGCTGCCGAGATCCGACGAGATCGGGCGCTTAGAGAGCGGTGTGGCCGTAAGCTGCATTTGACATCATCAACAGCTCTTAAAAACGCTAGAGAAGCAGAATACATGACACTTGCTAAGAAGAAGATAAATGTGGCAAAGTACAAAGTACTATGACTGTACTGGTCTGTTACGCCCCTGTCTAGGAGGTCAGGGTGAAACATACAAAGATAAATTAGCATGTTCCCTCTCCGATCCCCAAACCAAAATCCAGGATCGAGATGTTCCAACAGAATGATATTTATTTTAAACGAAAGAAAGTGTCAAACAAAACATGACACTACAACTCAGGGCGAACCAAGGCCAACATAATAAACAAAATAAGCCATTTCCCACAGAAAGTGCTAGCTAGCCTGATAGAAATAAACAAACCAAAAGACAGTCGCTAACCCTAACTCCCTAATGTGAAAACAAGAGAAAACAATCAAAAGAAAATGGCAGTCCACCCCTAAAGATTTAATACTATTTACAAAATATACAATTTATAAACAAAACCACGGCACAAAACCTAACAATTCAAAAATGCTAAATAAGGTTTGGAAAGCAAGAACAGCAAACAGGTGCTGCTGCCAGAAAGAGCCTCGCTAGCTGTTGGGAACCGTACTTTTAAAACTCCAGGAAGTGTAGGATGGACCAATCAGCTTCCTGTACTTCCCCCAAATCCGGCCAATCAGGCAGGGCACCTATAAGAACAAGAAAATAAAAACAACACATATGGCCAGGACGGTAACATGGTCTATTAGTAATGAAGCACGATGGTTGACAAACCAATAAAGTAGCAAAACAGCAATGAAAGAACAAAATTTGATGAAAATATAGAACAATTTCTATGAATAAATAGGCAGTAACACCAGCTTGTGCTGCCCGTAAACCCAAGCAAAAAAGCTTACAGCACCTGGTATTCCCAGGCGGTCTTCCTACCAAGTACTAACCAGGCCCGGCCCTATTTGGCTGCCGAGATTGGACGAGATCAGGCGAGATCGGGCGCTTAGAGAGCGGTGTGGCCGTAAGCTGCATTTGACATCATCAACAGCTCTTAAAAATGCTAGAGAAGCAGAATGCATGACACTTGTTAAGAAGAAGATAAATGTGGCAAAGTACAAAGTACTATGACTGTACTGGTCTGTTACGCCCCTGTCTAGAGGGTCAGGGTGCAACATACAAAGATAAATTAGGATCCCCAAACCAAAATCCAGGATCGAGATGTTCCAACAGAATGATATTTATTTTAAACGAAAGAAAGTGTCAAACAAAACATGACACTACAACTCAGGGCGAACCAAGGCCAACATAATAAACAAAATAAGCCATTTCCCACAGAAAGTGCTAGCTAGCCTGATAGAAATAAACAAACCAAAAGACAGTCGCTAGCCCTAACTCCCTAATGTGAAAACAATCCAAAGAAAATGGCAGTTCACCCCTACAGATTTAATACTATTTACAAAATATACAATTTATAAATAAAACCACGGAACAAAACCTAACAATTCAAAAATGCTAAATAAGGTTTGGAAACCAAGAACAGCAAACAGGTGCTGCTGCCAGAAAGAGCCTCGCTAGCTGTTGGGAACCGTACTTTTAAAATCCCAGGAAGTGTAGGATTTTCCAATCAGCTTCCTGTACTGCCCCCCAATCCGGCCAATCAGGCAGGGCACCTATAAGAACAACAAAATAAAAACAACACATATGGCCAGGACCGTAACATGGTCTACTAGTAATGAAGCACGATGGTTGACAAACCAATAAAGTAGCAAAACAGAAATGAAAGAACAAAATTTGATGAAAATATAGAACAATTTCTATGAATAAATAGGCAGTAACACCAGCTTGTGCTGCCCGTAAACCCAAGCAAAAAAGCTTACAGCACCTGGTATTCCCAGGCGGTCTTCCTACCAAGTACTAACCAGGCCCGGCTCTATTTGGCTGCCGAGATCGGACGAGATCGGGCGCTTAGAGAGCGGTGTGGCCGTAAGCTGCATTTGATATCATCAACAGCTCTTAAAAACGCTGGAAAAGCAGAATGCATGACACTTGCTAAGAAGAAGATAAATGTGGCAAAGTACAAAGTACTATAACTGTACTGGTCTGTTACGCCCCTGTCTAGGGGGTCAGGGTGCAACATACAAAGATAAATTAGCATGTTCCCTCTCCGATCCCCAAACCAAAATCCAGGATCGAGATGTTCCAACAGAATGATATTTATTTTAAACGAAAGAAAGTGTCAAACAAAACATGACACTACAACTCAGGGCGAACCAAGGCCAACATAATAAACAAAATAAGCCATTTCCCACAGAAAGTGCTAGCTAGCCTGATAGAAATAAACAAACCAAAAGACAGTCGCTAACCCTAACTCCCTAATGTGAATACAAGAGAAAACAATCAAAAGAAAATGGCTGTTCACCCCTACAGATTTAATACTATTTACAAAATATACAATTTATAAACACAACCACGGCACAAAACCTAACAATTCAAAAATGCTAAATAAGGTTTGGAAACCAAGAACAGCAAACAGGTGCTGCTGCCAGAAAGAGCCTCGCTAGCTGTTGGGAACCGTACTTTTAAAACTCCAGGAAGTGTAGGATGGACCAATCAGCTTCCTGTACTGCCCCCCAATCCGGCCAATCAGGCAGGGCACCTATAAGAACAACAAAATAAAAACAACACATATGGCCAGGACCGTAACATGGTCTACTAGTAATGAAGCACGATGGTTGACAAACCAATAAAGTAGCAAAACAGCAATGAAAGAACAAAATTGGATGAAAATATAGAACAATTTCTATGAATAAATAGGCAGTAACACCAGCTTGTGCTGCCCGTAAACCCAAGCAAAAAAGCTTACAGCACCTGGTATTCCCAGGCGGTCTTCCTACCAAGTACTAACCAGGCCTGGCCCTATTTGGCTGCCGAGATCGGACGAGATCGGGCGCTTAGAGAGCGGTGTGGCCGTAAGCTGCATTTGACATCATCAACAGCTCTTAAAAACGCTGGAGAAGCAGAATGCATGACACTTGCTAAGAAGAAGATAAATGTGGCAAAGTACAAAGTAGTATAACTGTACTGGTCTGTTACGCCCCTGTCTAGGGGGTCAGTGTGCAACATACAAAGATAAATTAGCATGTTCCCTCTCCGATCCCCAAATCAAAATCCAGGATCGAGATGTTCCAACAGAATGATATTTATTTTAAACGAAAGAAAGTGTCAAACAAAACATGACACTACAACTCAGGGCGAACCAAGGCCAACATAATAAACAAAATAAGGCATTTCCCACAAAAAGTGCTAGCTAGCCTGATAGAAATAAACAAACCAAAAGACAGTCGCTAACCCTAACTCCCTAATGTGAAAACAGTCCAAAGAAAATGGCAGTTCACCCCTACAGATTTAATACTATTTACAAAATATACAATTTATAAACAAAACCACGGCACAAAACCTAACAATTCAAAAATGCTAAATAAGGTTTGGAAACCAAGAACAGCAAACAGGTGCTGCTGCCAGAAAGAGCCTCGCTAGCTGTTGGGAACCGTACTTTTAAAACTCCAGGAAGTGTAGGATGGACCAATCAGCTTCCTGTACTGCCCCCCAATCTGGCCAATCAGGCAGGGCACCTATAAGAACAACAAAATAAAAACAACACATATGGCCAGGACCGTAACATGGTCTACTAGTAATGAAGCACGATGGTTGACAAACCAATAAAGTAGCAAAACAGCAATGAAAGAACAAAATTTGATGAAAATATAGAACAATTTCTATGAATAAATAGGCAGTAACACCAGCTTGTGCTGCCCGTAATCCCAAGCAAAAAAGCTTACAGCACCTGGTATTCCCAGGCGGTCTTCCTACCAAGTACTAACCAGGCCCGGCTCTATTTGGCTGCCGAGATCCGACGAGATCGGGCGCTTAGAGAGCGGTGTGGCCGTAAGCTGCATTTGACATCATCAACAGCTCTTAAAAACGCTGGAGAAGCAGAATGCATGACACTTGCTAAGAAGAAGATAAATGTGGCAAAGTACAAAGTAGTATAACTGTACTGGTCTGTTACGCCCCTGTCTAGGGGGTCAGGGTGCAACATACAAAGATAAATTAGCATGTTCCCTCTCCGATCCCCAAACCAAAATCCAGGATCGAGATGTTCCAACAGAATGATATTTATTTTAAACGAAAGAAAGTGTCAAACAAAACATGACACTACAACTCAGGGCGAACCAAGGCCAACATAATAAACAAAATAAGCCATTTCCCACAGAAAGTGCTAGCTAGCCTGATAGAAATAAACAAACCAAAAGACAGTCGCTAACCCTAACTCCCTAATGTGAATACAAGAGAAAACAATCAAAAGAAAATGGCTGTTCACCCCTACAGATTTAATACTATTTACAAAATATACAATTTATAAACACAACCACGGCACAAAACCTAACAATTCAAAAATGCTAAATAAGGTTTGGAAACCAAGAACAGCAAACAGGTGCTGCTGCCAGAAAGAGCCTCGCTAGCTGTTGGGAACCGTACTTTTAAAACTCCAGGAAGTGTAGGATGGACCAATCAGCTTCCTGTACTGCCCCCCAATCCGGCCAATCAGGCAGGGCACCTATAAGAACAACAAAATAAAAACAACACATATGGCCAGGACCGTAACATGGTCTACTAGTAATGAAGCACGATGGTTGACAAACCAATAAAGTAGCAAAACAGCAATGAAAGAACAAAATTGGATGAAAATATAGAACAATTTCTATGAATAAATAGGCAGTAACACCAGCTTGTGCTGCCCGTAAACCCAAGCAAAAAAGCTTACAGCACCTGGTATTCCCAGGCGGTCTTCCTACCAAGTACTAACCAGGCCTGGCCCTATTTGGCTGCCGAGATCGGACGAGATCGGGCGCTTAGAGAGCGGTGTGGCCGTAAGCTGCATTTGACATCATCAACAGCTCTTAAAAACGCTGGAGAAGCAGAATGCATGACACTTGCTAAGAAGAAGATAAATGTGGCAAAGTACAAAGTAGTATAACTGTACTGGTCTGTTACGCCCCTGTCTAGGGGGTCAGTGTGCAACATACAAAGATAAATTAGCATGTTCCCTCTCCGATCCCCAAATCAAAATCCAGGATCGAGATGTTCCAACAGAATGATATTTATTTTAAACGAAAGAAAGTGTCAAACAAAACATGACACTACAACTCAGGGCGAACCAAGGCCAACATAATAAACAAAATAAGGCATTTCCCACAAAAAGTGCTAGCTAGCCTGATAGAAATAAACAAACCAAAAGACAGTCGCTAACCCTAACTCCCTAATGTGAAAACAGTCCAAAGAAAATGGCAGTTCACCCCTACAGATTTAATACTATTTACAAAATATACAATTTATAAACAAAACCACGGCACAAAACCTAACAATTCAAAAATGCTAAATAAGGTTTGGAAACCAAGAACAGCAAACAGGTGCTGCTGCCAGAAAGAGCCTCGCTAGCTGTTGGGAACCGTACTTTTAAAACTCCAGGAAGTGTAGGATGGACCAATCAGCTTCCTGTACTGCCCCCCAATCTGGCCAATCAGGCAGGGCACCTATAAGAACAACAAAATAAAAACAACACATATGGCCAGGACCGTAACATGGTCTACTAGTAATGAAGCACGATGGTTGACAAACCAATAAAGTAGCAAAACAGCAATGAAAGAACAAAATTTGATGAAAATATAGAACAATTTCTATGAATAAATAGGCAGTAACACCAGCTTGTGCTGCCCGTAATCCCAAGCAAAAAAGCTTACAGCACCTGGTATTCCCAGGCGGTCTTCCTACCAAGTACTAACCAGGCCCGGCTCTATTTGGCTGCCGAGATCCGACGAGATCGGGCGCTTAGAGAGCGGTGTGGCCGTAAGCTGCATTTGACATCATCAACAGCTCTTAAAAACGCTGGAGAAGCAGAATGCATGACACTTGCTAAGAAGAAGATAAATGTGGCAAAGTACAAAGTAGTATAACTGTACTGGTCTGTTACGCCCCTGTCTAGGGGGTCAGGGTGCAACATACAAAGATAAATTAGCATGTTCCCTCTCCGATCCCCAAACCAAAATCCAGGATCGAGATGTTCCAACAGAATGATATTTATTTTAAACGAAAGAAAGTGTCAAACAAAACATGACACTACAACTCAGGGCGAACCAAGGCCAACATAATAAACAAAATAAGCCATTTCCCACAGAAAGTGCTAGCTAGCCTGATAGAAATAAACAAACCAAAAGACAGTCGCTAACCAACTGTGCTGTTGACCTACAGGGTACCGGTGGAAATTGGACTACTGTTGGTCGAAGACGAAGAAGAAGAGGAGGAAGGTGTGTTCGTAGGCAAAGAGAGAAGAGGAAAGCTAAGAATGTAGGACTGACAGTAGGGACTTTGAATGTTGGTACTATGACAGGGAAGGCTAGGGAGTTGATCGACATGATGCAGAGAAGGAAGGTGGACATACTGTGTGTCCAGGAGACCAGGTGGAAATGTAGCAAGGCTAGAAGCTTAGGAGCAGGGTTTAAGTTGTTTTACCATGGGTCAGATAGGAAGAGAAATGGAGTAGGAGTTATATTGAAAGAGGATTTTGTGAGGAATGTTCTAGAGGTGAAAAGAGTATCAGACAGGTTGATGAGTCTGAAGCTGGAAGTTGAAGGGGTGATGTTCAATGTTGTGAGTGGTTATGCCCCACAGGTAGGATGTGAGTTAGAAGAGAAGGAGAAATTCTGGAGTGAGTTAGATGAAGTGATGCAGAGCATCCCCAGAGGTGAGAGAGTTGTCATTGGTGCAGATTTCAATGGGCATGTAGGTGAAGGGAACAGAGGTGATGAGACTGTTATGGGCAGGTTTGGTGTTCAGGACAGGAACGCAGAAGGTCAGATGGTGGTTGACTTTGCAAAGAGGATGGAAATGGCTGTAGTAAACACTTTCTTTCAGAAGAGGCAGGAACATAGGGTGACGTACAAGAGCGGAGGGAGAAGCACTCAGGTAGACTACATCTTGTGTAGACGTTGTAATCTGAAAGAGATCAGTGACTGTAAAGCATTGGTAGGGGAGAGTGTAGCCAGACAACACAGGATGGTGGTGTGTAAAATGATGCTGGTGGTGAGGAAGATAAGGAGGACTAAGGCAGAGCAGCGGACAAAGTGGTGGAAGTTGAAAAAGGAAGAATGTCGTTTAGTTTTCAGGGAGGAGCTGAGACAGACTCTGGGTGGTTTGGAGGTGCTTCCAGATGACTGGACTACTACAGCTAATTTGATCAGGGAGACAGGTAGGAGGGTACTCGGTGTGTCATCTGGAAAGAGGAAAGTGGACAAGGAGACTTGGTGGTGGAACGAGGAAGTTCAGGAGTGTATACAGAGAAAGAGGTTAGCTAAGAAGAAGTGGGACACTGAGAGGACTGAAGAGAGTAGACAGGAGTACAGGGAGATACAGCGTAAGGTGAAGATAGAGGTGGCACAGGCCAAACAAAGAGCATATGAGGACTTGTATGCTAGGTTGGACACTAAAGAGGGAGAGGTGGATTTGTACAGGTTGGCCAGACAAAGAGATAGAGATGGAAAGGATGTGCAGCAGGTTAGGGTGATTAAAGATAAGGATGGAAATGTATTGACAGGTGCCAGGAGTGTGATGGGAAGATGGAAGGAGAACTTTGAAGAGTTGATGAATGAGGAAAATGAAAGGGAACGAAGAGTAGAAGAGGTGACTGTTGTGGAGCAGGAAGTAGCAAAGATTAGTAAGAGTGAAGTGAGGAGGACATTGAAGAGGATGAAGAGTGGAAAGGCAGTTGGTCCTGATGACATACCTGTGGAGGTATGGAAGTGTCTAGGAGAGGCGGCAGTAGAGTTTTTGACTAGTTTGTTTAACAAGATCTTGGAGAGTGAGAGGATGCCAGAGGACTGGAGGAAAAGTGTACTGGTACCAATTTTTAAGAACAAGGGAGATGTGCAGAGCTGTGGCAACTACAGAGGAATAAAGCTGATGAGTCACACAATGAAGTTGTGAGAAAGAGTAGTGGAAGCTCGGCTAAGGGCAGAGGTGAGTATTTGTGAGCAGCAATATGGTTTCATGCCTAGAAAGAGTACAACAGATGCAGTATTTGCTTTGAGGACGCTGATGGAGAAGTACAGAGAGGGTCATAGGGAGTTGCATTGTGTCTGCGTAGATTTAGAGAAAGCGTATGACAGGGTGCCGAGAGAGGAGCTGTGGTATTGTATGAGGACGTCTGGAGTGTCAGAGAAGTATGTTAGAGTGGTGCAGGACATGTATGAGAGCTGTAAGACAGTGGTGAGGTGCTGTAGGTGTGACAGAGGAGTTCAAGGTGGAGGTGGGTCTGCATCAAGGATCGGCTTTGAGCCCCTTCTTGTTTGCTCTGGTGATGGACAGACTGACAGATGAGGTTAGACAAGAATCTCCCTGGACTATGATGTTTGCAGATGACATTGTTATTTGCAGTGAGAGCAGGGAGCAGGTGGAGGAAAATCTAGAGTGGTGGAGGTCTGCTCTGGAAAACAGAGGAATGAAGCTTAGCCGCAGCAAGACAGAATACATGTGTGTGAATGAGAGGGACCCAGGTGGAACGGTGAGGTTACAGGGAGCAGAGGTGAAGAAGGTGCAGGACTTTAAGTATTTAGGGTCAACGGTTCAGAGCAACGGTGAGTGTGGAAAAGAGGTGAAGAGGCGAGTGCAGGCAGGTTGGAACGGGTGGAGAAAAGTGTCAGGTGTGTTGTGTGATAAAGAGTCTCAGCGAGTCTCAGCGAGAATGAAAGGAAAGGTGTTCAAGACGGTGGTGAGACCAGCAATGTTGTTGCACTGAAGAAAAGACAGGAGGCAGAGCTGGAGGTAGCAGAGCTTAAGATGTTGAGGTTCTCTTTGGGAGTGACGAGGATGGACAGGATCAGGAATGAGTACATCAGAGGGACAGCTCATGTTAGATGTTTTGGAGATAAAGTCAGAGAGGCCAGATTGAGGTGGTTTGGACATGTTCAGAGGAGAAACTGTGAATATATCGGTAGAAGGATGCTGAGGTTGGAGCTGCCAGGCAGGAGGTCTAGAGGAAGACCAAAGAGGAGATTTATGGATGTAGTGAGGGAGGACATGAAGTTAGTTGGTGTGAGAGAAGAGGATGTAGAGGACAGAGTTAGATGGAGGCACATGATTCGCTGTGGCGACCCCTGAAAGGGAGCAGCCGAAAGGAAAAGAAGAAGAAGGCCGAATCAACAAATATGCTTGTTTCTGCCAAATGCAGCAAAATACTGAAAGGAAAGTGGGTTTACCTTCATATTTGACCCAGAACAACTCAGTTCAGCATAGAAATATCATTGCAACAGCTTTTATTTAGCCAGAAATCAAGAGTGGAAGTTTTTATGCGCTTAAAAGCGTTTTCAGGCCGAATTAGCAAATATGCTTGTTTCTGCCAAATGCAGCAAAATACTGAAAGGAAAGTGGGTTTGCCTTCATATTTGACACAGAACAACTCAGTTCAGCATGGAAATATCATTGCAACAGCTTTTATTTAGCCAGAAATCAAGAGTGTAAGTTTTTATGCGCTTAAAAGCATTTTCAGGCCGAATGAGCTGATTTCTGCCAATTGCAGGAAAATACTGAAAGGAAAGTGGGTTTGCCTTCATTTTTGACCCAGAACAACTCAGTTCAGCATGGAAATATCATTGCTACAGCTTTTATTTAGCCAGAAATCAAGAGTGGAAGTTTTTATGCGCTTAAAAGCATTTTCAGGCCGAATTAGCAAATATGCTTGTTTCTGCCAAATGCAGCAAAATACTGAAAGGAAAGTGGGTTTGCTTTCATATTTGACCTAGAACAACTCAGTTCATCATGGAAATATCATCGCAACATCTTTTATGTAGCCAGAAATCAAGAGTGTAAGTTTTTATGCGCTTAAAAGCATTTTCAGGCCGAATGAGCAAATATACTTGTTTCTGCCAAATGCAGCAAAATACTGAAAGGAAAGTGGGTTTGCCTTCATATTTGACCCAGAACAACTCAGTTCAGCATCGCAATATCATAGCAACAGCTTTTATTTAGCCAGAAATCAAGAGTGTACGTTTTTATGCGCTTAAAAGCATTTTCAGGCCAAATGAGCTGATTTCTGCCAATTGCAGCAAAATACTGAAAGGAAAGTGGGTTTGCCTTAATATTTGACCCAGAACAACTCAGTTCAGCATGGAAATATCATTGCAACAGCTTTTATTTAGCCAGAAATCAAGAGTGTAAGTTTTTATGCGCTTAAAAGCATTTTCAGGCCGAATGAGCAAATATGCTTGTTTCTGCCAAATGCAGCAAAATACTGAAAGGAAAGTGGGTTTGCCTTCATATTTGAGCCAGAACAACTCAGTTCAGCATGGAAATATCATTGCAAAAGCTTTTATTTATTCAGAAATCAAGAGTGTACGTTTTTATGCGCTTAAAAGCATTTTCAGGCCGAATGAGCAAATATGCTTGTTTCTGCCAAATGCAGCAAAATACTGAAAGGAAAGTGGGTTTGCCTTCATATTTGACCCAGAACAACTCAGTTCAGCATCGCAATATCATAGCAACAGCTTTTATTTAGCCAGAAATCAAGAGTGTACGTTTTTATGCGCTTAAAAGCATTGTCAGGCCGAATGAGCTGATTTCTGCCAATTGCAGCAAAATACTGAAAGGAAAGTGGGTTTGCCTTAATATTTGACCCAGAACAACTCAGTTCAGCATGGAAATATCATTGCAACAGCTTTTATTTAGCAAGAAATCAAGAGTGTAAGTTTTTATGCGCTTAAAAGCATTTTCAGGCCGAATGAGCAAATATGCTTGTTTCTGCCAAATGCAGCAAAATACTGAAAGGAAAGTGGGTTTGCCTTCATATTTGACCTAGAACAACTCAGTTCAGCATGGAAATATCATTGCTACAGCTTTTATTTAGCCAGAAATCAAAAGTGTAAGTTTTTATGTGCTTAAAAGCATCTTCAGGCCGAATGAGCTGATTTCTGCCAATTGCAGCAAAACACTCAAAGGAAAGTGGGTTTGCCTTCATATTTGAGCCAGAACAACTCAGTTCAGCATGGAAATATCATAGCAACATCTTTTATGTAGCCAGAAATCAAGAGTGAAAGTTTTTATGCGCTTAAAAGCATTTTCAGGCCGAATGAGCAAATATGCTTGTTTCTGCCAAATGCAGCAAAATACTGAAAGGAAAGTGGGTTTGCCTTCATATTTGAGCCAGAACAACTCAGTTCAGCATGGAAATATCATTGCAACAGCTTTTATTTAGCCAGAAATCAAGAGTGTAAGTTTTTATGCGCTTAAAAGCATTTTCAGGCCGAATGAGCAAATATGCTTGTTTCTGCCAAATGCAGCAAAATACTGAAAGGAAAGTGGGTTTGCCTTCATATTTGACCCAGAACAACTCAGTTCAGCATGGAAATATCATGCAACAGCTTTTATTTATTCAGAAATCAAGAGTGTAAGTTTTTATGCGCTTAGAAGCATTTTCAGGCCGAATGAGCAAATATGCTTGTTTCTGCCAAATGCGGCAAAATACTGAAAGGAAAGTGGGTTTGCCTTCATATTTGACCCAGAACAACTCAGTTCAGCATGGAAATATCATTGCAAAAGCTTTTATTTATTCAGAAATCAAGAGTGTAAGTTTTTATGCGCTTAAAAGCATTTTCAGGCCGAATGAGCAAATATGCTTGTTTCTGCCAAATGCAGCAAAATACTGAAAGGAAAGTGGGTTTGCCTTCATATTTGACCCAGAACAACTCAGTTCAGCATGGAAATATCATTGCAACAGCTTTTATTTAGCCAGAAATCAAGAGTGTAAGTTTGTATGCGCTTAAAAGCATTTTCAGGCCGAATGAGCAAATATGCTTGTTTCTGCCAAATGCAGCAAAATACTGAAAGGAAAGTGGGTTTGCCTTCATATTTGACCCAGAACAACTCAGTTCAGCATGGAAATATCATTGCTACAGCTTTTATTTAGCCAGAAATCAAAAGTGTAAGTTTTTATGTGCTTAAAAGCATCTTCAGGCCGAATGAGCTGATTTCTGCCAATTGCAGCAAAATACTGAAAGGAAAGTGGGTTTGCCTTCATATTTGAGCCAGAACAACTCAGTTCAGCATGGAAATATCATTGCAACATATTTTATGTAGCCAGAAATCAAGAGTGGAAGTGTTTATGCGCTTAAAAGCATTTTCAGGCCGAATGTGCAAATATGCTTGTTTCTGCCAAATGCAGCAAAATACTAAAAGGAAAGTGGGTTCGCCTTCATATTTGACCGCGAACAACTCAGTTCAGCATGGAAATATCATTGCTACAGCTTTTATTTAGCCAGAAATCAAGAGTGTAAGTTTTTATGCGCTTAAAAGCAAATTCAGGCCTAATTAGCAAATATGCTTGTTTCTACCAAATGCAGCAAAATACTGAAAGGAAAGTGGGTTTGCCTTTATTTTTGACCCAGAACAACTCAGTTCAGCATGGAAATATCATTGCTACAGCTTTTATTTTGCCAGAAATCAAGAGTGTACGTTTTTATGCGCTTAAAAGCATTTTCAGGCCGAATGAGCTGATTTCTGCCAATTGCAGCAAAATACTGAAAGGAAAGTGGGTTTGCCTTCATATTTGACCCAGAACAACTCAGTTCAGCATGGAAATATCATTGCAACAGCTTTTATTTAGCCAGAAATCAAGAGTGTAAGTTTTTATGCGCTTAAAAGCATTTTCAGGCCAAATGAGCAAATATGATTGTTTCTGCCAAATGCAGAAAAATACTAAAAGGAAAGTGGGTTTGCCTTCATTTTTGACCCAGAACAACTCAGTTCAGCATGGAAATATCATTGCAACAGCTTTTATTTAGACAGAAATCAAGAGTGTACGTTTTTATGCGCTTAAAAGCATTTTCAGGCCGAATGAGCTGATTTCTGCCAATTGCAGCAAAATACTGAAAGGAAAGTGGGTTTGCCTTCATATTTGACCCAGAACAACTCAGTTCAGCATGGAAATATCATTGCAACAGCTTTTATTTAGCCAGAAATCAAGAGTGTACGTTTTTATGCGCTTAAAAGCATTTTCAGGCCGAATGAGCTGATTTCTGCCAATTGCAGCAAAATACTGAAAGGAAAGTGGGTTTGCCTTCATATTTGACCCAGAACAACTCAGTTCAGCATAGAAATATCATGCAACAGCTTTTATTTATTCAGAAATCAAGAGTGTACGTTTTTATGCGCTTAAAAGCATTTTCAGGCCGAATGAGCAAATATGCTTGTTTCTGCCAAATGCAGCAAAATACTGAAAGGAAAGTGGGTTTGTCTTCATATTTGACCCAGAACAACTCAGTTCAGCATGGAAATATCATTGCTACAGCTTTTATTTAGCCAGAAATCAAGAGTGTAAGTTTTTATGCGCTTAAAAGCAAATTCAGGCCTAATTAGCAAATATGCTTGTTTCTGCCAAATGCAGCAAAATACTGAAAGGAAAGTGGGTTTGCCTTTATTTTTGACCCAGAACAACTTAGTTCAGCATGGAAATATCATTGCTACAGCTTTTATTTAGCCAGAAATCAAGAGTGTAAGTTTTTATGCGCTTAAAAGCATTTTCAGGCCGAATGGCAAATATGCTTGTTTCTGCCAAATGCAACAAAATACTGAAAGGAAAGTGGGTTTGCCTTCATATTTGACACAGAACAACTCAGTTCATCATGGAAATATCATTGCAACAGCTTTTATTTAGCCAGAAATCAAGAGTGTAAGTTTTTATGCGCTTAAAAGCATTTTCAGGCCGAATGAGCTGATTTCTGCCAATTGCAGCAAAATACTGAAAGGAAAGTGGGTTTGCCTTCATATTTGACCCAGAACAACTCAGTTCAGCATCGCAATATCATAGCAACAGCTTTTATTTAGCCAGAAATCAAGAGTGTACGTTTTTATGCGCTTAAAAGCATTTTCAGGCCAAGTGAGCTGATTTCTGCCAATTGCAGCAAAATACTGAAAGGAAAGTGGGTTTGCCTTAATATTTGACCCAGAACAACTCAGTTCAGCATGGAAATATCATTGCAACAGCTTTTATTTAGCCAGAAATCAAGAGTGTAAATTTTTATGCGCTTAAAAGCATTTTCAGGCCGAATGAGCAAATATGCTTGTTTCTGCCAAATGCAGCAAAATACTGAAAGGAAAGTGGGTTTGCCTTCATATTTGAGCCAGAACAACTCAGTTCAGCATGGAAATATCATTGCAAAAGCTTTTATTTATTCAGAAATCAAGAGTGTACGTTTTTATGCGCTTAAAAGCATTTTCAGGCCGAATGAGCAAATATGCTTGTTTCTGCCAAATGCAGCAAAATACTGAAAGGAAAGTGGGTTTGCCTTCATATTTGACCCAGAACAACTCAGTTCAGCATCGCAATATCATAGCAACAGCTTTTATTTAGCCAGAAATCAAGAGTGTACGTTTTTATGCGCTTAAAAGCATTGTCAGGCCGAATGAGCTGATTTCTGCCAATTGCAGCAAAATACTGAAATGAAAGTGGGTTTGCCTTAATATTTGACCCAGAACAACTCAGTTCAGCATGGAAATATCATTGCAACAGCTTTTATTTAGCCAGAAATCAAGAGTGTAAGTTTTTATGCGCTTAAAAGCATTTTCAGGCCGAATGAGCAAATATGCTTGTTTCTGCCAAATGCAGCAAAATACTGAAAGGAAAGTGGGTTTGCCTTCATATTTGACCCAGAACAACTCAGTTCAGCATGGAAATATCATTGCTACAGCTTTTATTTAGCCAGAAATCAAAAGTGTAAGTTTTTATGTGCTTAAAAGCATCTTCAGGCCGAATGAGCTGATTTCTGCCAATTGCAGCAAAACACTCAAAGGAAAGTGGGTTTGCCTTCATATTTGAGCCAGAACAACTCAGTTCAGCATGGAAATATCATACCAACATCTTTTATGTAACCAGAAATCAAGAGTGAAAGTTTTTATGCGCTTAAAAGCATTTTCAGGCCGAATGAGCAAATATGCTTGTTTCTGCCAAATGCAGCAAAATACTGAAAGGAAAGTGGGTTTGCCTTCATATTTGAGCCAGAACAACTCAGTTCAGCATGGAAATATCATTGCAACAGCTTTTATTTAGCCAGAAATCAAGAGTGTAAGTTTTTATGCGCTTAAAAGCATTTTCAGGCCGAATGAGCAAATATGCTTGTTTCTGCCAAATGCAGCAAAATACTGAAAGGAAAGTGGGTTTGCCTTCATATTTGACCCAGAACAACTCAGTTCAGCATGGAAATATCATCGCAACATCTTTTATGTAGCCAGAAATCAAGAGTGTACGTTTTTATGTGCTTAAAAGCATTTTCAGGCCGAATGAGCTGATTTCTGCCAATTGCAGCAAAACACTCAAAGGAAAGTGGGTTTGCCTTCATATTTGAGCCAGAACAACTCAGTTCAGCATGGAAATATCATAGCAACATCTTTTATGTAGCCAGAAATCAAGAGTGAAAGTTTTTATGCGCTTAAAAGCATTTTCAGGCCGAATGAGCAAATATGCTTGTTTCTGCCAAATGCAGCAAAATACTGAAAGGAAAGTGGGTTTGCCTTCATATTTGAGCCAGAACAACTCAGTTCAGCATGGAAATATCATTGCAAAAGCTTTTATTTATTCAGAAATCAAGAGTGTAAGTTTTTATGTGCTTAAAAGCATCTTCAGGCCGAATGAGCTGATTTCTGCCAATTGCAGCAAAACACTCAAAGGAAAGTGGGTTTGCCTTCATATTTGAGCCAGAACATCTCAGTTCAGCATGGAAATATCATACCAACATCTTTTATGTAGCCAGAAATCAAGAGTGAAAGTTTTTATGCGCTTAAAAGCATTTTCAGGCCGAATGAGCAAATATGCTTGTTTCTGCCAAATGCAGCAAAATACTGAAAGGAAAGTGGGTTTGCCTTCATATTTGACCCAGAACAACTCAGTTCAGCATGGAAATATCATCGCAACATCTTTTATGTAGCCAGAAATCAAGAGTGTAAGTTTTTATGTGCTTAAAAGCATTTTCAGGCCGAATGAGCTGATTTCTGCCAATTGCAGCAAAACACTCAAAGGAAAGTGGGTTTGCCTTTATTTTTGACCCAGAACAACTCAGTTCAGCATGGAAATATCATTGCTACAGCTTTTATTTAGCCAGAAATCAAAAGTGTAAGTTTTTATGTGCTTAAAAGCATCTTCAGGCCGAATGAGCTGATTTCTGCCAATTGCAGCAAAAAACTCAAAGGAAAGTGGGTTTGCCTTCATATTTGAGCCAGAACAACTCAGTTCAGCATGGAAATATCATCGCAACAGCTTTTATTTAGCCAGAAATCAAGAGTGTAAGTTTTTATGTGCTTAAAAGCATTTTCAGGCCGAATGAGCTTGTTTCTGCCAAATGCAGCAAAATACTGAAAGGAAAGTGGGTTTGGCTTTATATTTGACACAGAACAACTCAGTTCATCATGGAAATATCATTGCAACAGCTTTTATTTAGCCAGAAATCAAGAGTGTAAGTTTTTATGCGCTTAAAAGCATTTTCAGGCCGAATGAGATGATTTCTGCCAATTGCAGCAAAATACTGAAAGGAAAGTGGGTTTGCCTTCATATTTGACCCAGAACAACTCAGTTCAGCATAGAAATATCATGCAACAGCTTTTATTTATTCAGAAATCAAGAGTGTACGTTTTTATGCGCTTAAAAGCATTTTCAGGCCTAATGAGCAAATATGCTTGTTTCTGCCAAATGCAGCAAAATACTGAAAGGAAAGTGGGTTTCCCTTTATTTTTGACCCAGAACAACTTAGTTCAGCATGGAAATATCATTGCTACAGCTTTTATTTAGCCAGAACTCAAGAGTGTAAGTTTTTATGCGCTTAAAAGCATTTTCAGGCCGAATGAGCTGATTTCTGCCAATTGCAGGAAAATACTGAAAGGAAAGTGGGTTTGCCTTCATATTTGAGCCAGAACAACTCAGTTCAGCATGGAAATATCATTGCAACAGCTTTTATTTAGCCAGAAATCAAGAGTGTAAGTTTTTATGTGCTTAAAAGCATTTTCAGGCCGAATGAGCTTGTTTCTGCCAAATGCAGCAAAATACTGAAAGGAAAGTGGGTTTGGCTTTATATTTGACACAGAACAACTCAGTTCATCATGGAAATATCATTGCAACAGCTTTTATTTAGCCAGAAATCAAGAGTGTAAGTTTTTATGCGCTTAAAAGCATTTTCAGGCCGAATGAGCTGATTTCTGCCAATTGCAGCAAAATACTGAAAGGAAAGTGGGTTTGCCTTCATATTTGACCCAGAACAACTCAGTTCAGCATAGAAATATCATGCAACAGCTTTTATTTATTCAGAAATCAAGAGTGTACGTTTTTATGCGCTTAAAAGCATTTTCAGGCCTAATGAGCAAATATGCTTGTTTCTGCCAAATGCAGCAAAATACTGAAAGGAAAGTGGGTTTGCCTTTATTTTTGACCCAGAACAACTTAGTTCAGCATGGAAATATCATTGCTACAGCTTTTATTTAGCCAGAACTCAAGAGTGTAAGTTTTTATGCGCTTAAAAGCATTTTCAGGCCGAATGAGCTGATTTCTGCCAATTGCAGGAAAATACTGAAAGGAAAGTGGGTTTGCCTTCATATTTGAGCCAGAACAACTCAGTTCAGCATGGAAATATCATTGCAACAGCTTTTATTTAGCCAGAAATCAAGAGTGTAAGTTTTTATGCGCTTAAAAGCATTTTCAGGCCGAATGAGCTGATTTCTGCCAATTGCAGCAAAATACTGAAAGGAAAGTGGGTTTGCCTTCATATTTGACCCAGAACAACTCAGTTCAGCATCGCAATATCATAACAACAGCTTTTACTTAGCCAGAAATCAAGAGTGTAAGTTTTTATGCGCTTAAAATAATTTTCTGGCCGAATGAGCAAATATGCTGATTTCTGCCAATTGCAGGAAAATACTGAAAGGAAAGTGGGTTTGCCTTAATATTTGACCCAGAACAACTCAGTTCAGCATGGAAATATCATTGCTACAGCTTTTATTTAGCCAGAAATCAAGAGTGTAAGTTTTTATGCGCTTAAAAGCATTTTCAGGCCGAATGAGCAAATATGATTGTTTCTGCCAAATGCAGCAAAATACTCAAAGGAAAGTGGGTTTGCCTTCATATTTGACCCAGAACAACTCAGTTCAGCATGGAAATATCATTGCAACAGCTTTTATTTAGCCAGAAATCAAGAGTGTAAGTTTTTATGCGCTTAAAAGCATTTTCAGGCCGAATGAGCAAATATGCTTGTTTCTGCCAAATGCAGCAAAATACTGAAAGGAAAGTGGGTTTGCCTTCATATTTGACCCAGAACAACTCAGTTCAGCATGGAAATATCATTGCTACAGCTTTTATTTAGCCAGAAATCAAAAGTGTAAGTTTTTATGTGCTTAAAAGCATCTTCAGGCCGAATGAGCTGATTTCTGCCAATTGCAGCAAAACACTCAAAGGAAAGTGGGTTTGCCTTCATATTTGAGCCAGAACAACTCAGTTCAGCATGGAAATATCATTGCAACAGCTTTTATTTAGCCAGAAATCAAGAGTGTAAGTTTTTATGCACTTAAAAGCATTTTCAGGCCGAATGAGCAAATATGCCTGTTTCTGCCAAATGCAGCAAAATACTGAAAGGAAAGTGGGTTTGCCTTCATATTTGACCCAGAACAACTCAGTTCAGCATGGAAATATCATTGCAACATATTTTATGTAGCCAGAAATCAAGAGTGGAAGTGTTTATGCGCTTAAAAGCATTTTCAGGCCGAATGTGCAAATATGCTTGTTTCTGCCAAATGCAACAAAATACTAAAAGGAAAGTGGGTTCGCCTTCATATTTGACCGCGAACAACTCAGTTCAGCATGGAAATATCATTGCAACAGGTTTTATTTAGCCAGAAATCAAGAGTGTAAGATTTTATGCGCTTAAAAGCATTTTCAGGCCTAATGAGCAAATATGCTTGTTTCTGCCAAATGTAGCAAATTACTGAAAGGAAAGTGGGTTTGCCTTCATATTTGACCCAGAACAACTCAGTTCAGCATGGAAATATCATTGCTACAGCTTTTATTTAGCCAGAAATCAAGAGTGTAAGTTTTTATGCGCTTAAAAGCAAATTCAGGCCTAATTAGCAAATATGCTTGTTTCTACCAAATGCAGCAAAATACTGAAAGGAAAGTGGGTTTGCCTTTATTTTTGACCCAGAACAACTCAGTTCAGCATGGAAATATCATTGCTACAGCTTTTATTTAGCCAGAAATCAAGAGTGTACGTTTTTATGCGCTTAAAAGCATTTTCAGGCCGAATGAGCTGATTTCTGCCAATTGCAGCAAAATACTGAAAGGAAAGTGGGTTTGCCTTCATATTTGACCCAGAACAACTCAGTTCAGCATAGAAATATCATGCAACAGCTTTTATTTATTCAGAAATCAAGAGTGTACGTTTTTATGCGCTTAAAAGCATTTTCAGGCCTAATGAGCAAATATGCTTGTTTCTGCCAAATGCAGCAAAATACTGAAAGGAAAGTGGGTTTGTCTTCATATTTGACCCAGAACAACTCAGTTCAGCATGGAAATATCATTGCTACAGCTTTTATTTAGCCAGAAATCAAGAGTGTAAGTTTTTATGCGCTTAAAAGCATTTTCAGGCCGAATGGCAAATATGCTTGTTTCTGCCAAATGCAACAAAATACTGAAAGGAAAGTGGGTTTGCCTTCATATTTGACACAGAACAACTCAGTTCATCATGGAAATATCATTGCAACAGCTTTTATTTAGCCAGAAATCAAGAGTGTAAGTTTTTATGCGCTTAAAAGCATTTTCAGGCCGAATGAGCTGATTTCTGCCAATTGCAGCAAAATACTGAAAGGAAAGTGGGTTTGCCTTCATATTTGACCCAGAACAACTCAGTTCAGCATCGCAATATCATAGCAACAGCTTTTATTTAGCCAGAAATCAAGAGTGTACGTTTTTATGCGCTTAAAAGCATTTTCAGGCCGAATGAGCAAATATGCTTGTTTCTGCCAAATGCAGCAAAATACTGAAAGGAAAGTGGGTTTGCCTTCATATTTGACCCAGAACAACTCAGTTCAGCATCGCAATATCATAGCAACAGCTTTTATTTAGCCAGAAATCAAGAGTGTACCTTTTTATGCGCTTAAAAGCATTGTCAGGCCGAATGAGCTGATTTCTGCCAATTGCAGCAAAATACTGAAAGGAAAGTGGGTTTGCCTTAATATTTGACCCAGAACAACTCAGTTCAGCATGGAAATATCATTGCAACAGCTTTTATTTAGCCAGAAATCAAGAGTGTAAGTTTTTATGCGCTTAAAAGCATTTTCAGGCCGAATGAGCAAATATGCTTGTTTCTGCCAAATGCAGCAAAATACTGAAAGGAAAGTGGGTTTCCCTTCATATTTGACCCAGAACAACTCAGTTCAGCATGGAAATATCATTGCTACAGCTTTTATTTAGCCAGAAATCAAAAGTGTAAGTTTTTATGTGCTTAAAAGCATCTTCAGGCCGAATGAGCTGATTTCTGCCAATTGCAGCAAAACACTCAAAGGAAAGTGGGTTTGCCTTCATATTTGAGCCAGAACAACTCAGTTCAGCATGGAAATATCATACGAACATCTTTTATGTAGCCAGAAATCAAGAGTGAAAGTTTTTATGCGCTTAAAAGCATTTTCAGGCCGAATGAGCAAATATGCTTGTTTCTGCCAAATGCAGCAAAATACTGAAAGGAAAGTGGGTTTGCCTTCATATTTGACCCAGAACAACTCAGTTCAGCATGGAAATATCATCGCAACATCTTTTATGTAGCCAGAAATCAAGAGTGTAAGTTTTTATGTGCTTAAAAGCATTTTCAGGCCGAATGAGCTGATTTCTGCCAATTGCAGCAAAACACTCAAAGGAAAGTGGGTTTGCCTTTATTTTTGACCCAGAACAACTCAGTTCAGCATGGAAATATCATTGCTACAGCTTTTATTTAGCCAGAAATCAAAAGTGTAAGTTTTTATGTGCTTAAAAGCATCTTCAGGCCGAATGAGCTGATTTCTGCCAATTGCAGCAAAACACTCAAAGGAAAGTGGGTTTGCCTTCATATTTGAGCCAGAACAACTCAGTTCAGCATGGAAATATCATCGCAACAGCTTTTATTTAGCCAGAAATCAAGAGTGTAAGTTTTTATGTGCTTAAAAGCATTTTCAGGCCGAATGAGATGATTTCTGCCAATTGCAGCAAAATACTGAAAGGAAAGTGGGTTTGCCTTCATATTTGACCCAGAACAACTCAGTTCAGCATGGAAATATCATTGCAACAGCTTTTATTTAGCCAGAAATCAAGAGTGTAAGTTTTTATGCGCTTAAAAGCATTTTCAGGCCGAATGAGCAAATATGATTGTTTCTGCCAAATGCAGAAAAATACTAAAAGGAAAGTGGGTTTGCCTTCATTTTTGACCCAGAACAACTCAGTTCAGCATGGAAATATCATTGCAACAGCTTTTATTTAGACATAAATCAAGAGTGTACGTTTTTATGCGCTTAAAAGCATTTTCAGGCCGAATGAGCTGATTTCTGCCAATTGCAGCAAAATACTGAAAGGAAAGTGGGTTTGCCTTCATATTTGACCCAGAACAACTCAGTTCAGCATGGAAATATCATTGCAACAGCTTTTATTTAGCCAGAAATCAAGAGTGTACGTTTTTATGCGCTTAAAAGCATTTTCAGGCCGAATGAGCTGATTTCTGCCAATTGCAGCAAAATACTGAAAGGAAAGTGGGTTTGCCTTCATATTTGACCCAGAACAACTCAGTTCAGCATAGAAATATCATGCAACAGCTTTTATTTATTCAGAAATCAAGAGTGTACGTTTTTATGCGCTTAAAAGCATTTTCAGGCCTAATGAGCAAATATGCTTGTTTCTGCCAAATGCAGCAAAATACTGAAAGGAAAGTGGGTTTGCCTTCATATTTGACCCAGAACAACTCAGTTCAGCATCGCAATATCATAACAACAGCTTTTACTTAGCCAGAAATCAAGAGTGTAAGTTTTTATGCGCTTAAAATAATTTTCTGGCCGAATGAGCAAATATGCTGATTTCTGCCAATTGCAGGAAAATACTGAAAGGAAAGTGGGTTTGCCTTAATATTTGACCCAGAACAACTCAGTTCAGCATGGAAATATCATTGCTACAGCTTTTATTTAGCCAGAAATCAAGAGTGTAAGTTTTTATGCGCTTAAAAGCAAATTCAGGCCTAATTAGCAAATATGCTTGTTTCTACCAAATGCAGCAAAATACTGAAAGGAAAGTGGGTTTGCCTTTATTTTTGACCCAGAACAACTCAGTTCAGCATGGAAATATCATTGCTACAGCTTTTATTTAGCCAGAAATCAAGAGTGTACGTTTTTATGCGCTTAAAAGCATTTTCAGGCCGAATGAGCTGATTTCTGCCAATTGCAGCAAAATACTGAAAGGAAAGTGGGTTTGGCTTTATATTTGACACAGAACAACTCAGTTCATCATGGAAATATCATTGCAACAGCTTTTATATAGCCAGAAATCAAGAGTGTAAGTTTTTATGCGCTTAAAAGCATTTTCAGGCCGAATGAGCTGATTTCTGCCAATTGCAGCAAAATACTGAAAGGAAAGTGGGTTTGCCTTCATATTTGACCCAGAACAACTCAGTTCAGCATGGAAATATCATTGCAACAGCTTTTATTTAGCCAGAAATCAAGAGTGTAAGTTTTTATGCGCTTAAAAGCATTTTCAGGCCAAATGAGCAAATATGATTGTTTCTGCCAAATGCAGAAAAATACTAAAAGGAAAGTGGGTTTGCCTTCATTTTTGACCCAGAACAACTCAGTTCAGCATGGAAATATCATTGCAACAGCTTTTATTTAGACAGAAATCAAGAGTGTACGTTTTTATGCGCTTAAAAGCATTTTCAGGCCGAATGAGCTGATTTCTGCCAATTGCAGCAAAATACTGAAAGGAAAGTGGGTTTGCCTTCATATTTGACCCAGAACAACTCAGTTCAGCATAGAAATATCATGCAACAGCTTTTATTTATTCAGAAATCAAGAGTGTACGTTTTTATGCGCTTAAAAGCATTTTCAGGCCTAATGAGCAAATATGCTTGTTTCTGCCAAATGCAGCAAAATACTGAAAGGAAAGTGGGTTTGTCTTCATATTTGACCCAGAACAACTCAGTTCAGCATGGAAATATCATTGCTACAGCTTTTATTTAGCCAGAAATCAAGAGTGTAAGTTTTTATGCGCTTAAAAGCAAATTCAGGCCTAATTAGCAAATATGCTTGTTTCTGCCAAATGCAGCAAAATACTGAAAGGAAAGTGGGTTTGCCTTTATTTTTGACCCAGAACAACTTAGTTCAGCATGGAAATATCATTGCTACAGCTTTTATTTAGCCAGAAATCAAGAGTGTAAGTTTTTATGCGCTTAAAAGCATTTTCAGGCCGAATGGCAAATATGCTTGTTTCTGCCAAATGCAACAAAATACTGAAAGGAAAGTGGGTTTGCCTTCATATTTGACACAGAACAACTCAGTTCATCATGGAAATATCATTGCAACAGCTTTTATTTAGCCAGAAATCAAGAGTGTAAGTTTTTATGCGCTTAAAAGCATTTTCAGGCCGAATGAGCTGATTTCTGCCAATTGCAGCAAACTACTGAAAGGAAAGTGGGTTTGCCTTCATATTTGACCCAGAACAACTCAGTTCAGCATCGCAATATCATAGCAACAGCTTTTATTTAGCCAGAAATCAAGAGTGTACGTTTTTATGTGCTTAAAAGCATTTTCAGGCCGAATGAGCTGATTTCTGCCAATTGCAGCAAAACACTCAAAGGAAAGTGGGTTTGCCTTTATTTTTGACCCAGAACAACTCAGTTCAGCATGGAAATATCATTGCTACAGCTTTTATTTAGCCAGAAATCAAAAGTGTAAGTTTTTATGTGCTTAAAAGCATCTTCAGGCCGAATGAGCTGATTTCTGCCAATTGCAGCAAAACACTCAAAGGAAAGTGGGTTTGCCTTCATATTTGAGCCAGAACAACTCAGTTCAGCATGGAAATATCATCGCAACAGCTTTTATTTAGCCAGAAATCAAGAGTGTAAGTTTTTATGTGCTTAAAAGCATTTTCAGGCCGAATGAGCTTGTTTCTGCCAAATGCAGCAAAATACTGAAAGGAAAGTGGGTTTGGCTTTATATTTGACACAGAACAACTCAGTTCATCATGGAAATATCATTGCAACAGCTTTTATTTAGCCAGAAATCAAGAGTGTAAGTTTTTATGCGCTTAAAAGCATTTTCAGGCCGAATGAGATGATTTCTGCCAATTGCAGCAAAATACTGAAAGGAAAGTGGGTTTGCCTTCATATTTGACCCAGAACAACTCAGTTCAGCATGGAAATATCATTGCAACAGCTTTTATTTAGCCAGAAATCAAGAGTGTAAGTTTTTATGCGCTTAAAAGCATTTTCAGGCCGAATGAGCAAATATGCTTGTTTCTGCCAAATGCAGCAAAATACTGAAAGGAAAGTGGGTTTGCCTTTATTTTTGACCCAGAACAACTTAGTTCAGCATGGAAATATCATTGCTACAGCTTTTATTTAGCCAGAACTCAAGAGTGTAAGTTTTTATGCGCTTAAAAGCATTTTCAGGCCGAATGAGCTGATTTCTGCCAATTGCAGGAAAATACTGAAAGGAAAGTGGGTTTGCCTTCATATTTGAGCCAGAACAACTCAGTTCAGCATGGAAATATCATTGCAACAGCTTTTATTTAGCCAGAAATCAAGAGTGTAAGTTTTTATGCGCTTAAAAGCATTTTCAGGCCGAATGAGCTGATTTCTGCCAATTGCAGCAAAATACTGAAAGGAAAGTGGGTTTGCCTTCATATTTGACCCAGAACAACTCAGTTCAGCATCGCAATATCATAACAACAGCTTTTACTTAGCCAGAAATCAAGAGTGTAAGTTTTTATGCGCTTAAAATAATTTTCTGGCCGAATGAGCAAATATGCTGATTTCTGCCAATTGCAGGAAAATACTGAAAGGAAAGTGGGTTTGCCTTAATATTTGACCCAGAACAACTCAGTTCAGCATGGAAATATCATTGCTACAGCTTTTATTTAGCCAGAAATCAAGAGTGTAAGTTTTTATGCGCTTAAAAGCATTTTCAGGCCGAATGAGCAAATATGATTGTTTCTGCCAAATGCAGCAAAATACTCAAAGGAAAGTGGGTTTGCCTTCATATTTGACCCAGAACAACTCAGTTCAGCATGGAAATATCATTGCAACAGCTTTTATTTAGCCAGAAATCAAGAGTGTAAGTTTTTATGCGCTTAAAAGCATTTTCAGGCCGAATGAGCAAATATGCTTGTTTCTGCCAAATGCAGCAAAATACTGAAAGGAAAGTGGGTTTGCCTTCATATTTGACCCAGAACAACTCAGTTCAGCATGGAAATATCATTGCTACAGCTTTTATTTAGCCAGAAATCAAAAGTGTAAGTTTTTATGTGCTTAAAAGCATCTTCAGGCCGAATGAGCTGATTTCTGCCAATTGCAGCAAAACACTCAAAGGAAAGTGGGTTTGCCTTCATATTTGAGCCAGAACAACTCAGTTCAGCATGGAAATATCATTGCAACAGCTTTTATTTAGCCAGAAATCAAGAGTGTAAGTTTTTATGCACTTAAAAGCATTTTCAGGCCGAATGAGCAAATATGCCTGTTTCTGCCAAATGCAGCAAAATACTGAAAGGAAAGTGGGTTTGCCTTCATATTTGACCCAGAACAACTCAGTTCAGCATGGAAATATCATTGCAACATATTTTATGTAGCCAGAAATCAAGAGTGGAAGTGTTTATGCGCTTAAAAGCATTTTCAGGCCGAATGTGCAAATATGCTTGTTTCTGCCAAATGCAACAAAATACTAAAAGGAAAGTGGGTTCGCCTTCATATTTGACCGCGAACAACTCAGTTCAGCATGGAAATATCATTGCAACAGGTTTTATTTAGCCAGAAATCAAGAGTGTAAGATTTTATGCGCTTAAAAGCATTTTCAGGCCTAATGAGCAAATATGCTTGTTTCTGCCAAATGTAGCAAATTACTGAAAGGAAAGTGGGTTTGCCTTCATATTTGACCCAGAACAACTCAGTTCAGCATGGAAATATCATTGCTACAGCTTTTATTTAGCCAGAAATCAAGAGTGTAAGTTTTTATGCGCTTAAAAGCAAATTCAGGCCTAATTAGCAAATATGCTTGTTTCTACCAAATGCAGCAAAATACTGAAAGGAAAGTGGGTTTGCCTTTATTTTTGACCCAGAACAACTCAGTTCAGCATGGAAATATCATTGCTACAGCTTTTATTTAGCCAGAAATCAAGAGTGTACGTTTTTATGCGCTTAAAAGCATTTTCAGGCCGAATGAGCTGATTTCTGCCAATTGCAGCAAAATACTGAAAGGAAAGTGGGTTTGCCTTCATATTTGACCCAGAACAACTCAGTTCAGCATAGAAATATCATGCAACAGCTTTTATTTATTCAGAAATCAAGAGTGTACGTTTTTATGCGCTTAAAAGCATTTTCAGGCCTAATGAGCAAATATGCTTGTTTCTGCCAAATGCAGCAAAATACTGAAAGGAAAGTGGGTTTGTCTTCATATTTGACCCAGAACAACTCAGTTCAGCATGGAAATATCATTGCTACAGCTTTTATTTAGCCAGAAATCAAGAGTGTAAGTTTTTATGCGCTTAAAAGCATTTTCAGGCCGAATGGCAAATATGCTTGTTTCTGCCAAATGCAACAAAATACTGAAAGGAAAGTGGGTTTGCCTTCATATTTGACACAGAACAACTCAGTTCATCATGGAAATATCATTGCAACAGCTTTTATTTAGCCAGAAATCAAGAGTGTAAGTTTTTATGCGCTTAAAAGCATTTTCAGGCCGAATGAGCTGATTTCTGCCAATTGCAGCAAAATACTGAAAGGAAAGTGGGTTTGCCTTCATATTTGACCCAGAACAACTCAGTTCAGCATCGCAATATCATAGCAACAGCTTTTATTTAGCCAGAAATCAAGAGTGTACGTTTTTATGCGCTTAAAAGCATTTTCAGGCCGAATGAGCAAATATGCTTGTTTCTGCCAAATGCAGCAAAATACTGAAAGGAAAGTGGGTTTGCCTTCATATTTGACCCAGAACAACTCAGTTCAGCATCGCAATATCATAGCAACAGCTTTTATTTAGCCAGAAATCAAGAGTGTACCTTTTTATGCGCTTAAAAGCATTGTCAGGCCGAATGAGCTGATTTCTGCCAATTGCAGCAAAATACTGAAAGGAAAGTGGGTTTGCCTTAATATTTGACCCAGAACAACTCAGTTCAGCATGGAAATATCATTGCTACAGCTTTTATTTAGCCAGAAATGAAGATTGTAAGTTTTTATGCGCTTAAAAGCATTTTCAGGCCGAATGAGATGATTTCTGCCAATTGCAGCAAAATACTGAAAGGAAAGTGGGTTTGCCTTCATATTTGACCCAGAACAACTCAGTTCAGCATGGAAATATCATTGCAACAGCTTTTATTTAGCCAGAAATCAAGAGTGTAAGTTTTTATGCGCTTAAAAGCATTTTCAGGCCGAATGAGCAAATATGCTTGTTTCTGCCAAATGCAGCAAAATACTGAAAGGAAAGTGGGTTTGCCTTTATTTTTGACCCAGAACAACTTAGTTCAGCATGGAAATATCATTGCTACAGCTTTTATTTAGCCAGAACTCAAGAGTGTAAGTTTTTATGCGCTTAAAAGCATTTTCAGGCCGAATGAGCTGATTTCTGCCAATTGCAGGAAAATACTGAAAGGAAAGTGGGTTTGCCTTCATATTTGAGCCAGAACAACTCAGTTCAGCATGGAAATATCATTGCAACAGCTTTTATTTAGCCAGAAATCAAGAGTGTAAGTTTTTATGCGCTTAAAAGCATTTTCAGGCCGAATGAGCTGATTTCTGCCAATTGCAGCAAAATACTGAAAGGAAAGTGGGTTTGCCTTCATATTTGACCCAGAACAACTCAGTTCAGCATCGCAATATCATAACAACAGCTTTTACTTAGCCAGAAATCAAGAGTGTAAGTTTTTATGCGCTTAAAATAATTTTCTGGCCGAATGAGCAAATATGCTGATTTCTGCCAATTGCAGGAAAATACTGAAAGGAAAGTGGGTTTGCCTTAATATTTGACCCAGAACAACTCAGTTCAGCATGGAAATATCATTGCTACAGCTTTTATTTAGCCAGAAATCAAGAGTGTAAGTTTTTATGCGCTTAAAAGCATTTTCAGGCCGAATGAGCAAATATGATTGTTTCTGCCAAATGCAGCAAAATACTCAAAGGAAAGTGGGTTTGCCTTCATATTTGACCCAGAACAACTCAGTTCAGCATGGAAATATCATTGCAACAGCTTTTATTTAGCCAGAAATCAAGAGTGTAAGTTTTTATGCGCTTAAAAGCATTTTCAGGCCGAATGAGCAAATATGCTTGTTTCTGCCAAATGCAGCAAAATACTGAAAGGAAAGTGGGTTTGCCTTCATATTTGACCCAGAACAACTCAGTTCAGCATGGAAATATCATTGCTACAGCTTTTATTTAGCCAGAAATCAAAAGTGTAAGTTTTTATGTGCTTAAAAGCATCTTCAGGCCGAATGAGCTGATTTCTGCCAATTGCAGCAAAACACTCAAAGGAAAGTGGGTTTGCCTTCATATTTGAGCCAGAACAACTCAGTTCAGCATGGAAATATCATTGCAACAGCTTTTATTTAGCCAGAAATCAAGAGTGTAAGTTTTTATGCACTTAAAAGCATTTTCAGGCCGAATGAGCAAATATGCCTGTTTCTGCCAAATGCAGCAAAATACTGAAAGGAAAGTGGGTTTGCCTTCATATTTGACCCAGAACAACTCAGTTCAGCATGGAAATATCATTGCAACATATTTTATGTAGCCAGAAATCAAGAGTGGAAGTGTTTATGCGCTTAAAAGCATTTTCAGGCCGAATGTGCAAATATGCTTGTTTCTGCCAAATGCAACAAAATACTAAAAGGAAAGTGGGTTCGCCTTCATATTTGACCGCGAACAACTCAGTTCAGCATGGAAATATCATTGCAACAGGTTTTATTTAGCCAGAAATCAAGAGTGTAAGATTTTATGCGCTTAAAAGCATTTTCAGGCCTAATGAGCAAATATGCTTGTTTCTGCCAAATATAGCAAATTACTGAAAGGAAAGTGGGTTTGCCTTCATATTTGACCCAGAACAACTCAGTTCAGCATGGAAATATCATTGCTACAGCTTTTATTTAGCCAGAAATCAAGAGTGTAAGTTTTTATGCGCTTAAAAGCAAATTCAGGCCTAATTAGCAAATATGCTTGTTTCTACCAAATGCAGCAAAATACTGAAAGGAAAGTGGGTTTGCCTTTATTTTTGACCCAGAACAACTCAGTTCAGCATGGAAATATCATTGCTACAGCTTTTATTTAGCCAGAAATCAAGAGTGTACGTTTTTATGCGCTTAAAAGCATTTTCAGGCCGAATGAGCTGATTTCTGCCAATTGCAGCAAAATACTGAAAGGAAAGTGGGTTTGCCTTCATATTTGACCCAGAACAACTCAGTTCAGCATAGAAATATCATGCAACAGCTTTTATTTATTCAGAAATCAAGAGTGTACGTTTTTATGCGCTTAAAAGCATTTTCAGGCCTAATGAGCAAATATGCTTGTTTCTGCCAAATGCAGCAAAATACTGAAAGGAAAGTGGGTTTGTCTTCATATTTGACCCAGAACAACTCAGTTCAGCATGGAAATATCATTGCTACAGCTTTTATTTAGCCAGAAATCAAGAGTGTAAGTTTTTATGCGCTTAAAAGCATTTTCAGGCCGAATGGCAAATATGCTTGTTTCTGCCAAATGCAACAAAATACTGAAAGGAAAGTGGGTTTGCCTTCATATTTGACACAGAACAACTCAGTTCATCATGGAAATATCATTGCAACAGCTTTTATTTAGCCAGAAATCAAGAGTGTAAGTTTTTATGCGCTTAAAAGCATTTTCAGGCCGAATGAGCTGATTTCTGCCAATTGCAGCAAAATACTGAAAGGAAAGTGGGTTTGCCTTCATATTTGACCCAGAACAACTCAGTTCAGCATCGCAATATCATAGCAACAGCTTTTATTTAGCCAGAAATCAAGAGTGTACGTTTTTATGCGCTTAAAAGCATTTTCAGGCCGAATGAGCAAATATGCTTGTTTCTGCCAAATGCAGCAAAATACTGAAAGGAAAGTGGGTTTGCCTTCATATTTGACCCAGAACAACTCAGTTCAGCATCGCAATATCATAGCAACAGCTTTTATTTAGCCAGAAATCAAGAGTGTACCTTTTTATGCGCTTAAAAGCATTGTCAGGCCGAATGAGCTGATTTCTGCCAATTGCAGCAAAATACTGAAAGGAAAGTGGGTTTGCCTTAATATTTGACCCAGAACAACTCAGTTCAGCATGGAAATATCATTGCAACAGCTTTTATTTAGCCAGAAATCAAGAGTGTAAGTTTTTATGCGCTTAAAAGCATTTTCAGGCCGAATGAGCAAATATGCTTGTTTCTGCCAAATGCAGCAAAATACTGAAAGGAAAGTGGGTTTCCCTTCATATTTGACCCAGAACAACTCAGTTCAGCATGGAAATATCATTGCTACAGCTTTTATTTAGCCAGAAATCAAAAGTGTAAGTTTTTATGTGCTTAAAAGCATCTTCAGGCCGAATGAGCTGATTTCTGCCAATTGCAGCAAAACACTCAAAGGAAAGTGGGTTTGCCTTCATATTTGAGCCAGAACAACTCAGTTCAGCATGGAAATATCATACGAACATCTTTTATGTAGCCAGAAATCAAGAGTGAAAGTTTTTATGCGCTTAAAAGCATTTTCAGGCCGAATGAGCAAATATGCTTGTTTCTGCCAAATGCAGCAAAATACTGAAAGGAAAGTGGGTTTGCCTTCATATTTGACCCAGAACAACTCAGTTCAGCATGGAAATATCATCGCAACATCTTTTATGTAGCCAGAAATCAAGAGTGTAAGTTTTTATGTGCTTAAAAGCATTTTCAGGCCGAATGAGCTGATTTCTGCCAATTGCAGCAAAACACTCAAAGGAAAGTGGGTTTGCCTTTATTTTTGACCCAGAACAACTCAGTTCAGCATGGAAATATCATTGCTACAGCTTTTATTTAGCCAGAAATCAAAAGTGTAAGTTTTTATGTGCTTAAAAGCATCTTCAGGCCGAATGAGCTGATTTCTGCCAATTGCAGCAAAACACTCAAAGGAAAGTGGGTTTGCCTTCATATTTGAGCCAGAACAACTCAGTTCAGCATGGAAATATCATCGCAACAGCTTTTATTTAGCCAGAAATCAAGAGTGTAAGTTTTTATGTGCTTAAAAGCATTTTCAGGCCGAATGAGATGATTTCTGCCAATTGCAGCAAAATACTGAAAGGAAAGTGGGTTTGCCTTCATATTTGACCCAGAACAACTCAGTTCAGCATGGAAATATCATTGCAACAGCTTTTATTTAGCCAGAAATCAAGAGTGTAAGTTTTTATGCGCTTAAAAGCATTTTCAGGCCGAATGAGCAAATATGATTGTTTCTGCCAAATGCAGAAAAATACTAAAAGGAAAGTGGGTTTGCCTTCATTTTTGACCCAGAACAACTCAGTTCAGCATGGAAATATCATTGCAACAGCTTTTATTTAGACATAAATCAAGAGTGTACGTTTTTATGCGCTTAAAAGCATTTTCAGGCCGAATGAGCTGATTTCTGCCAATTGCAGCAAAATACTGAAAGGAAAGTGGGTTTGCCTTCATATTTGACCCAGAACAACTCAGTTCAGCATGGAAATATCATTGCAACAGCTTTTATTTAGCCAGAAATCAAGAGTGTACGTTTTTATGCGCTTAAAAGCATTTTCAGGCCGAATGAGCTGATTTCTGCCAATTGCAGCAAAATACTGAAAGGAAAGTGGGTTTGCCTTCATATTTGACCCAGAACAACTCAGTTCAGCATAGAAATATCATGCAACAGCTTTTATTTATTCAGAAATCAAGAGTGTACGTTTTTATGCGCTTAAAAGCATTTTCAGGCCTAATGAGCAAATATGCTTGTTTCTGCCAAATGCAGCAAAATACTGAAAGGAAAGTGGGTTTGCCTTCATATTTGACCCAGAACAACTCAGTTCAGCATCGCAATATCATAACAACAGCTTTTACTTAGCCAGAAATCAAGAGTGTAAGTTTTTATGCGCTTAAAATAATTTTCTGGCCGAATGAGCAAATATGCTGATTTCTGCCAATTGCAGGAAAATACTGAAAGGAAAGTGGGTTTGCCTTAATATTTGACCCAGAACAACTCAGTTCAGCATGGAAATATCATTGCTACAGCTTTTATTTAGCCAGAAATCAAGAGTGTAAGTTTTTATGCGCTTAAAAGCAAATTCAGGCCTAATTAGCAAATATGCTTGTTTCTACCAAATGCAGCAAAATACTGAAAGGAAAGTGGGTTTGCCTTTATTTTTGACCCAGAACAACTCAGTTCAGCATGGAAATATCATTGCTACAGCTTTTATTTAGCCAGAAATCAAGAGTGTACGTTTTTATGCGCTTAAAAGCATTTTCAGGCCGAATGAGCTGATTTCTGCCAATTGCAGCAAAATACTGAAAGGAAAGTGGGTTTGGCTTTATATTTGACACAGAACAACTCAGTTCATCATGGAAATATCATTGCAACAGCTTTTATATAGCCAGAAATCAAGAGTGTAAGTTTTTATGCGCTTAAAAGCATTTTCAGGCCGAATGAGCTGATTTCTGCCAATTGCAGCAAAATACTGAAAGGAAAGTGGGTTTGCCTTCATATTTGACCCAGAACAACTCAGTTCAGCATGGAAATATCATTGCAACAGCTTTTATTTAGCCAGAAATCAAGAGTGTAAGTTTTTATGCGCTTAAAAGCATTTTCAGGCCAAATGAGCAAATATGATTGTTTCTGCCAAATGCAGAAAAATACTAAAAGGAAAGTGGGTTTGCCTTCATTTTTGACCCAGAACAACTCAGTTCAGCATGGAAATATCATTGCAACAGCTTTTATTTAGACAGAAATCAAGAGTGTACGTTTTTATGCGCTTAAAAGCATTTTCAGGCCGAATGAGCTGATTTCTGCCAATTGCAGCAAAATACTGAAAGGAAAGTGGGTTTGCCTTCATATTTGACCCAGAACAACTCAGTTCAGCATAGAAATATCATGCAACAGCTTTTATTTATTCAGAAATCAAGAGTGTACGTTTTTATGCGCTTAAAAGCATTTTCAGGCCTAATGAGCAAATATGCTTGTTTCTGCCAAATGCAGCAAAATACTGAAAGGAAAGTGGGTTTGTCTTCATATTTGACCCAGAACAACTCAGTTCAGCATGGAAATATCATTGCTACAGCTTTTATTTAGCCAGAAATCAAGAGTGTAAGTTTTTATGCGCTTAAAAGCAAATTCAGGCCTAATTAGCAAATATGCTTGTTTCTGCCAAATGCAGCAAAATACTGAAAGGAAAGTGGGTTTGCCTTTATTTTTGACCCAGAACAACTTAGTTCAGCATGGAAATATCATTGCTACAGCTTTTATTTAGCCAGAAATCAAGAGTGTAAGTTTTTATGCGCTTAAAAGCATTTTCAGGCCGAATGGCAAATATGCTTGTTTCTGCCAAATGCAACAAAATACTGAAAGGAAAGTGGGTTTGCCTTCATATTTGACACAGAACAACTCAGTTCATCATGGAAATATCATTGCAACAGCTTTTATTTAGCCAGAAATCAAGAGTGTAAGTTTTTATGCGCTTAAAAGCATTTTCAGGCCGAATGAGCTGATTTCTGCCAATTGCAGCAAACTACTGAAAGGAAAGTGGGTTTGCCTTCATATTTGACCCAGAACAACTCAGTTCAGCATCGCAATATCATAGCAACAGCTTTTATTTAGCCAGAAATCAAGAGTGTAAGTTTTTATGTGCTTAAAAGCATTTTCAGGCCGAATGAGCTGATTTCTGCCAATTGCAGCAAAACACTCAAAGGAAAGTGGGTTTGCCTTTATTTTTGACCCAGAACAACTCAGTTCAGCATGGAAATATCATTGCTACAGCTTTTATTTAGCCAGAAATCAAAAGTGTAAGTTTTTATGTGCTTAAAAGCATCTTCAGGCCGAATGAGCTGATTTCTGCCAATTGCAGCAAAACACTCAAAGGAAAGTGGGTTTGCCTTCATATTTGAGCCAGAACAACTCAGTTCAGCATGGAAATATCATCGCAACAGCTTTTATTTAGCCAGAAATCAAGAGTGTAAGTTTTTATGTGCTTAAAAGCATTTTCAGGCCGAATGAGCTTGTTTCTGCCAAATGCAGCAAAATACTGAAAGGAAAGTGGGTTTGGCTTTATATTTGACACAGAACAACTCAGTTCATCATGGAAATATCATTGCAACAGCTTTTATTTAGCCAGAAATCAAGAGTGTAAGTTTTTATGCGCTTAAAAGCATTTTCAGGCCGAATGAGATGATTTCTGCCAATTGCAGCAAAATACTGAAAGGAAAGTGGGTTTGCCTTCATATTTGACCCAGAACAACTCAGTTCAGCATGGAAATATCATTGCAACAGCTTTTATTTAGCCAGAAATCAAGAGTGTAAGTTTTTATGCGCTTAAAAGCATTTTCAGGCCGAATGAGCAAATATGCTTGTTTCTGCCAAATGCAGCAAAATACTGAAAGGAAAGTGGGTTTGCCTTTATTTTTGACCCAGAACAACTTAGTTCAGCATGGAAATATCATTGCTACAGCTTTTATTTAGCCAGAACTCAAGAGTGTAAGTTTTTATGCGCTTAAAAGCATTTTCAGGCCGAATGAGCTGATTTCTGCCAATTGCAGGAAAATACTGAAAGGAAAGTGGGTTTGCCTTCATATTTGAGCCAGAACAACTCAGTTCAGCATGGAAATATCATTGCAACAGCTTTTATTTAGCCAGAAATCAAGAGTGTAAGTTTTTATGCGCTTAAAAGCATTTTCAGGCCGAATGAGCTGATTTCTGCCAATTGCAGCAAAATACTGAAAGGAAAGTGGGTTTGCCTTCATATTTGACCCAGAACAACTCAGTTCAGCATCGCAATATCATAACAACAGCTTTTACTTAGCCAGAAATCAAGAGTGTAAGTTTTTATGCGCTTAAAATAATTTTCTGGCCGAATGAGCAAATATGCTGATTTCTGCCAATTGCAGGAAAATACTGAAAGGAAAGTGGGTTTGCCTTAATATTTGACCCAGAACAACTCAGTTCAGCATGGAAATATCATTGCTACAGCTTTTATTTAGCCAGAAATCAAGAGTGTAAGTTTTTATGCGCTTAAAAGCATTTTCAGGCCGAATGAGCAAATATGATTGTTTCTGCCAAATGCAGCAAAATACTCAAAGGAAAGTGGGTTTGCCTTCATATTTGACCCAGAACAACTCAGTTCAGCATGGAAATATCATTGCAACAGCTTTTATTTAGCCAGAAATCAAGAGTGTAAGTTTTTATGCGCTTAAAAGCATTTTCAGGCCGAATGAGCAAATATGCTTGTTTCTGCCAAATGCAGCAAAATACTGAAAGGAAAGTGGGTTTGCCTTCATATTTGACCCAGAACAACTCAGTTCAGCATGGAAATATCATTGCTACAGCTTTTATTTAGCCAGAAATCAAAAGTGTAAGTTTTTATGTGCTTAAAAGCATCTTCAGGCCGAATGAGCTGATTTCTGCCAATTGCAGCAAAACACTCAAAGGAAAGTGGGTTTGCCTTCATATTTGAGCCAGAACAACTCAGTTCAGCATGGAAATATCATTGCAACAGCTTTTATTTAGCCAGAAATCAAGAGTGTAAGTTTTTATGCACTTAAAAGCATTTTCAGGCCGAATGAGCAAATATGCCTGTTTCTGCCAAATGCAGCAAAATACTGAAAGGAAAGTGGGTTTGCCTTCATATTTGACCCAGAACAACTCAGTTCAGCATGGAAATATCATTGCAACATATTTTATGTAGCCAGAAATCAAGAGTGGAAGTGTTTATGCGCTTAAAAGCATTTTCAGGCCGAATGTGCAAATATGCTTGTTTCTGCCAAATGCAACAAAATACTAAAAGGAAAGTGGGTTCGCCTTCATATTTGACCGCGAACAACTCAGTTCAGCATGGAAATATCATTGCAACAGGTTTTATTTAGCCAGAAATCAAGAGTGTAAGATTTTATGCGCTTAAAAGCATTTTCAGGCCTAATGAGCAAATATGCTTGTTTCTGCCAAATGTAGCAAATTACTGAAAGGAAAGTGGGTTTGCCTTCATATTTGACCCAGAACAACTCAGTTCAGCATGGAAATATCATTGCTACAGCTTTTATTTAGCCAGAAATCAAGAGTGTAAGTTTTTATGCGCTTAAAAGCAAATTCAGGCCTAATTAGCAAATATGCTTGTTTCTACCAAATGCAGCAAAATACTGAAAGGAAAGTGGGTTTGCCTTTATTTTTGACCCAGAACAACTCAGTTCAGCATGGAAATATCATTGCTACAGCTTTTATTTAGCCAGAAATCAAGAGTGTACGTTTTTATGCGCTTAAAAGCATTTTCAGGCCGAATGAGCTGATTTCTGCCAATTGCAGCAAAATACTGAAAGGAAAGTGGGTTTGCCTTCATATTTGACCCAGAACAACTCAGTTCAGCATAGAAATATCATGCAACAGCTTTTATTTATTCAGAAATCAAGAGTGTACGTTTTTATGCGCTTAAAAGCATTTTCAGGCCTAATGAGCAAATATGCTTGTTTCTGCCAAATGCAGCAAAATACTGAAAGGAAAGTGGGTTTGTCTTCATATTTGACCCAGAACAACTCAGTTCAGCATGGAAATATCATTGCTACAGCTTTTATTTAGCCAGAAATCAAGAGTGTAAGTTTTTATGCGCTTAAAAGCATTTTCAGGCCGAATGGCAAATATGCTTGTTTCTGCCAAATGCAACAAAATACTGAAAGGAAAGTGGGTTTGCCTTCATATTTGACACAGAACAACTCAGTTCATCATGGAAATATCATTGCAACAGCTTTTATTTAGCCAGAAATCAAGAGTGTAAGTTTTTATGCGCTTAAAAGCATTTTCAGGCCGAATGAGCTGATTTCTGCCAATTGCAGCAAAATACTGAAAGGAAAGTGGGTTTGCCTTCATATTTGACCCAGAACAACTCAGTTCAGCATCGCAATATCATAGCAACAGCTTTTATTTAGCCAGAAATCAAGAGTGTACGTTTTTATGCGCTTAAAAGCATTTTCAGGCCGAATGAGCAAATATGCTTGTTTCTGCCAAATGCAGCAAAATACTGAAAGGAAAGTGGGTTTGCCTTCATATTTGACCCAGAACAACTCAGTTCAGCATCGCAATATCATAGCAACAGCTTTTATTTAGCCAGAAATCAAGAGTGTACCTTTTTATGCGCTTAAAAGCATTGTCAGGCCGAATGAGCTGATTTCTGCCAATTGCAGCAAAATACTGAAAGGAAAGTGGGTTTGCCTTAATATTTGACCCAGAACAACTCAGTTCAGCATGGAAATATCATTGCTACAGCTTTTATTTAGCCAGAAATGAAGATTGTAAGTTTTTATGCGCTTAAAAGCATTTTCAGGCCGAATGAGATGATTTCTGCCAATTGCAGCAAAATACTGAAAGGAAAGTGGGTTTGCCTTCATATTTGACCCAGAACAACTCAGTTCAGCATGGAAATATCATTGCAACAGCTTTTATTTAGCCAGAAATCAAGAGTGTAAGTTTTTATGCGCTTAAAAGCATTTTCAGGCCGAATGAGCAAATATGCTTG
Source organism: Channa argus (assembly GCF_033026475.1). NCBI lineage: Eukaryota > Metazoa > Chordata > Actinopteri > Anabantiformes > Channidae > Channa > Channa argus. The sequence goes on from NW_027125323.1 coordinate 85,346, forward strand.
TTTCTGCCAAATGCAGCAAAATACTGAAAGGAAAGTGGGTTTGCCTTTATTTTTGACCCAGAACAACTTAGTTCAGCATGGAAATATCATTGCTACAGCTTTTATTTAGCCAGAACTCAAGAGTGTAAGTTTTTATGCGCTTAAAAGCATTTTCAGGCCGAATGAGCTGATTTCTGCCAATTGCAGGAAAATACTGAAAGGAAAGTGGGTTTGCCTTCATATTTGAGCCAGAACAACTCAGTTCAGCATGGAAATATCATTGCAACAGCTTTTATTTAGCCAGAAATCAAGAGTGTAAGTTTTTATGCGCTTAAAAGCATTTTCAGGCCGAATGAGCTGATTTCTGCCAATTGCAGCAAAATACTGAAAGGAAAGTGGGTTTGCCTTCATATTTGACCCAGAACAACTCAGTTCAGCATCGCAATATCATAACAACAGCTTTTACTTAGCCAGAAATCAAGAGTGTAAGTTTTTATGCGCTTAAAATAATTTTCTGGCCGAATGAGCAAATATGCTGATTTCTGCCAATTGCAGGAAAATACTGAAAGGAAAGTGGGTTTGCCTTAATATTTGACCCAGAACAACTCAGTTCAGCATGGAAATATCATTGCTACAGCTTTTATTTAGCCAGAAATCAAGAGTGTAAGTTTTTATGCGCTTAAAAGCATTTTCAGGCCGAATGAGCAAATATGATTGTTTCTGCCAAATGCAGCAAAATACTCAAAGGAAAGTGGGTTTGCCTTCATATTTGACCCAGAACAACTCAGTTCAGCATGGAAATATCATTGCAACAGCTTTTATTTAGCCAGAAATCAAGAGTGTAAGTTTTTATGCGCTTAAAAGCATTTTCAGGCCGAATGAGCAAATATGCTTGTTTCTGCCAAATGCAGCAAAATACTGAAAGGAAAGTGGGTTTGCCTTCATATTTGACCCAGAACAACTCAGTTCAGCATGGAAATATCATTGCTACAGCTTTTATTTAGCCAGAAATCAAAAGTGTAAGTTTTTATGTGCTTAAAAGCATCTTCAGGCCGAATGAGCTGATTTCTGCCAATTGCAGCAAAACACTCAAAGGAAAGTGGGTTTGCCTTCATATTTGAGCCAGAACAACTCAGTTCAGCATGGAAATATCATTGCAACAGCTTTTATTTAGCCAGAAATCAAGAGTGTAAGTTTTTATGCACTTAAAAGCATTTTCAGGCCGAATGAGCAAATATGCCTGTTTCTGCCAAATGCAGCAAAATACTGAAAGGAAAGTGGGTTTGCCTTCATATTTGACCCAGAACAACTCAGTTCAGCATGGAAATATCATTGCAACATATTTTATGTAGCCAGAAATCAAGAGTGGAAGTGTTTATGCGCTTAAAAGCATTTTCAGGCCGAATGTGCAAATATGCTTGTTTCTGCCAAATGCAACAAAATACTAAAAGGAAAGTGGGTTCGCCTTCATATTTGACCGCGAACAACTCAGTTCAGCATGGAAATATCATTGCAACAGGTTTTATTTAGCCAGAAATCAAGAGTGTAAGATTTTATGCGCTTAAAAGCATTTTCAGGCCTAATGAGCAAATATGCTTGTTTCTGCCAAATGTAGCAAATTACTGAAAGGAAAGTGGGTTTGCCTTCATATTTGACCCAGAACAACTCAGTTCAGCATGGAAATATCATTGCTACAGCTTTTATTTAGCCAGAAATCAAGAGTGTAAGTTTTTATGCGCTTAAAAGCAAATTCAGGCCTAATTAGCAAATATGCTTGTTTCTACCAAATGCAGCAAAATACTGAAAGGAAAGTGGGTTTGCCTTTATTTTTGACCCAGAACAACTCAGTTCAGCATGGAAATATCATTGCTACAGCTTTTATTTAGCCAGAAATCAAGAGTGTACGTTTTTATGCGCTTAAAAGCATTTTCAGGCCGAATGAGCTGATTTCTGCCAATTGCAGCAAAATACTGAAAGGAAAGTGGGTTTGCCTTCATATTTGACCCAGAACAACTCAGTTCAGCATAGAAATATCATGCAACAGCTTTTATTTATTCAGAAATCAAGAGTGTACGTTTTTATGCGCTTAAAAGCATTTTCAGGCCTAATGAGCAAATATGCTTGTTTCTGCCAAATGCAGCAAAATACTGAAAGGAAAGTGGGTTTGTCTTCATATTTGACCCAGAACAACTCAGTTCAGCATGGAAATATCATTGCTACAGCTTTTATTTAGCCAGAAATCAAGAGTGTAAGTTTTTATGCGCTTAAAAGCATTTTCAGGCCGAATGGCAAATATGCTTGTTTCTGCCAAATGCAACAAAATACTGAAAGGAAAGTGGGTTTGCCTTCATATTTGACACAGAACAACTCAGTTCATCATGGAAATATCATTGCAACAGCTTTTATTTAGCCAGAAATCAAGAGTGTAAGTTTTTATGCGCTTAAAAGCATTTTCAGGCCGAATGAGCTGATTTCTGCCAATTGCAGCAAAATACTGAAAGGAAAGTGGGTTTGCCTTCATATTTGACCCAGAACAACTCAGTTCAGCATCGCAATATCATAGCAACAGCTTTTATTTAGCCAGAAATCAAGAGTGTACGTTTTTATGCGCTTAAAAGCATTTTCAGGCCGAATGAGCAAATATGCTTGTTTCTGCCAAATGCAGCAAAATACTGAAAGGAAAGTGGGTTTGCCTTCATATTTGACCCAGAACAACTCAGTTCAGCATCGCAATATCATAGCAACAGCTTTTATTTAGCCAGAAATCAAGAGTGTACCTTTTTATGCGCTTAAAAGCATTGTCAGGCCGAATGAGCTGATTTCTGCCAATTGCAGCAAAATACTGAAAGGAAAGTGGGTTTGCCTTAATATTTGACCCAGAACAACTCAGTTCAGCATGGAAATATCATTGCAACAGCTTTTATTTAGCCAGAAATCAAGAGTGTAAGTTTTTATTCCCTTAAAAGCATTTTCAGGCCGAATGAGCTGATTTCTGCCAATTGCAGCAAAATACTGAAAGGAAAGTGGGTTTGCCTTCATATTTGACCCAGAACAACTCAGTTCAGCATGGAAATATCATTGCTACAGCTTTTATTTAGCCAGAAATCAAGAGTGTAAGTTTTTATGCGCTTAAAAGCACTTTCAGGCCGAATGGCAAATATGCTTGTTTCTGCCAAATGCAGCAAAATACTGAAAGGAAAGTGGGTTTGCCTTCATATTTGACCCAGAACAACTCAGTTCAGCATGGAAATATCATTGCAACAGCTGGAGAAGTGGAAAGCATGACACTCGCTAAGAAGAAGATAAATGTGGCAAAGTACTAAAACGGTACTGGTCTAGTAGTAAAGAAGCACGATGGTTGACAAACCAATAAAGTAGCAAAACAGCAATGAAAAAACAAAATTTGATGAAAATATAGAACAATTTCTATGAATAAATAGGCAGTAGCACCAGCTTGTGCTGCCCGTAAACCCAATCAAAAAAGCTTACAGCACCTGGAATTCCCAGGCGGTCTTCCTACCAAGTACTAACAAGGCCCGGCCCTATTTGGCTGCCGAGATCGGACGAGATCGGGCGCTCAGAGAGCGGTGTGGCCGTAAGCTGCATTTGACATCATCAACAGCTCTTAAAAACGCTGGAGAAGCAGAATGCATGACACTTGCTAAGAAGAAAATAAATGTGGCAAAGTACTATAACTGTACTGGTCTGTTACGCCCCTGTCTAGGGGGTCAGGGTGCAACATACAAAGATAAATTAGCATGTTCCCTCTCCGATCCCCAAACCAAAATCCAGGATCGAGATGTTCCAACAGACTGATATTTATTTTAAACGAAAAAGTGTCAAACAAAACATGACACTACAACTCAGGGCGAACCAAGGCCAACATAATAAACAAAATAAGCCATTTCCCACAGAAAGTGCTAGCTAGCCTGATTGAAATAAACAAACCAAAAGACAGTCGCTAACCCTAACTCCCTAATGTGAAAACAGTCCAAAGAAAATGGCAGTTCACCCCTACAGATTTAATACTATTTACAAAATATACAATTTATAAACAAATCCACGGCACAAAACCTAACAATTCAAAAATGCTAAATAAGGTTTGGAAACCAAGAACAGCAAACAGGTGCTGATGCCAGAAAGAGCCTCGCTAGCTGTTGGGAACCGTACTTTTAAAACTCCAGGAAGTGTAGGATGCACCAATCAGCTTCCTGCACTGCCCCCCAATCTGGCCAATCAGGCAGGGCACCTATAAGAACAACTAAATAAAAACAACACATATGGCCAGGACCGTAACATGGTCTACTAGTAATGAAGCACGATGATTGACAAACCAATAAAGTAGCAAAACAGCAATGAAAAAACAAAATTTGATGAAAATATAGAACAATTTCTATGAATAAATAGGCAGTAACACCAGCTTGTGCTGCCCGTAAACCCAAGCAAAGAAGCTTACAGCACGTGGTATTCCCAGGCGGTCTTCCTACCAAGTACTAACAAGGCCCGGCCCTATTTTCTGCCGAGATCGGCCGAGATCGGGCGCTTCTTTTTTTTTTTTTTTTTAATCTTTTTATTATCAAAAATACACTTTACAAAACGAAATTAGGTATATACAGAGATAAGTAAACAAAACATTACATCCATAGGCCTTTCAACTAAATTAAACAACTTAAAGCAAGATCTATTTCTCTAATGTAAATACATATATTTATAAATATAGGGGGATAACCATAACCACACATTGTAAACCTGTCATATATCTATCTATCTATATATATCTATATATCTATATATCTATATATCTATATATATATATATATATATAGATATATATATACACCCATACTTTTACACACATATACCTCTCTATATACATCCATATCTATATATATACATATATACATACAAACATATATACAAACACACACACACATACATTATACACATATACATTCATATACACATACACATACCCATATATATATATATTTATATATATATATATACACACACACACATACATACATACAAATACATATACAATAATAGGTCAATAAAATTCACCCAAAATCAAAGTGCAATCTACCCTCCCCATCTAACACACATAAATCATTTTTTACCCCCCATTTAATGAGAAACCCCTCATTATCAACCGAAAACAGAATACTCAAATAATGTGACACCATATTTTGAAAAATCAACACCCTCTTCATCTTTTTCCCTTCATACAATGCATAATTCCTGGCTATATACACAACATGACGAGCTACACTCAACAAGAAATTCACCAACCCCACATTTATTTTTGTATGTCCCTTGTCTAACCCAAAACACCACACCCAATCCCATGCCTCACCTTCCAAACCAGTCACCTTACACTTATTTCTTAATAAACTTTTTACCCAATTCCTGAATTTTTGTGTGACCGCACAGCACAACAACAAGTGATTAAAATCCTCATCCTCCATCCCGCAGACCGCACATGTTCTCACATATGTGTGCTTACTGATCTGGTGTAGGACGACAGAGACAAGCACTCTCCTGTGACGCAGTCTGAAATTTGTATTAGCTATCGCAGGGGGGAGCCATTTATCATGCATATTAGTCCAGATTGTAGAAGTGGGTCGGGTAGGGAACACATGCGACCATGAGGAGTTTGCTGTGGGCTGTTTGAATATCTTGTCAATTAGAACCTTGTACCAAAATTTTGACTGTAAATCTTTGAAATCCCTATTTTTGAGATCACAGGAGAGTGAAAAATCAATTCTGCCATCCCCCACCAGCTCACCATCTGCTTCCTGCAACTTCTCCCTCCATTCCAGTGGCATTCTCTGACAGATATCTGTACAGAAATGTAACACCTTGGCCCATCTGATGTTCACACCTGTCCTTCTTACTTTTTTAAGGACTTCCAGAGGGTTTAAGGCCCCTGTCTGGTCCAGAACATCCCCAATTTGGTGAAACACCCCATTTAAGGCCCCCCGGCTAACCAGGAATCTCTCCCGGCCACCGAGACGCGGGTTACCAAAGATTGGTTGCTTAAGTACATCTACTTTCGAAATCAATTTGCACTCTAGATGTGGCAAGACCTGAACCCACGCCTCAGCGGCCTCCTGGAAAAGTGGGTCTGCATCTGCCACAGGCCGTGCCAGCGCACTGCTGCATAAATTGTACTCCCCACACGCACCCCTCCTCCTTATCTCTGCGTCCAAGTAGTCCTTCCAAATATAATCTGTCTTATCATATAGCCATTTTTTAAAAAGTTTCAGTCTTAAAGATATTAATTTGGTTTTCAAATCACAGAGATTCAAACCCCCTTTTGCGTATGGCCCAACTAGTGTCTTGTGAGCAATAGTGAAGGCCTTGCCTTTCCACAAGAAACCACTGATAGCGCTGCACAGCCCGGACAGTACATCGCCCGGCAGGTGACAGACCTGCATGGCATAGACCAGCCCCGGCACTATTATGGAGTTTATAATGACCACTCTTCCCTTCAGCCCAAGACCTCTCATCTTCCACAGCCCAAGCCTGGACCTACACCACGCGAGCCTCTCCTCCCAGGTTTTGCGGACGCTGACCAGCGGCTGAGGACAAATATATATCCCAAGTAGCTTGACCTCAGTCTCACCCCTTTTAAAATTCAGACCCACATCCCCTAGAGCAGACCCGGGCCCACAAATAAGGCTGGATTTCTCCCTATTAACTCGCGCTCCCGCCGCCTGCTCATATGCTTCAAGGTGCTTTAGCACCTGTTGTAAACTCTCACCATCCTTAACCATAATACTTATATCATCCGCATACTGAGCTATTTTGAACTCATTACCTTTGGGAGATGTTATCCCCTTGATAAGCGGATCGGTTATAATGGATTGTGCAAGAGGCTCTGCTACAATTGCATATAGCATAGCAGACAGCGGACATCCCTGCCTTACTGATCTCTCTAGGGGGAAAGGATCTGTTAAGAGGCCGTTACATTTCACGACACTAGTAGCCCGGCTGTACAACAACTTCACCCATTCTCGAAAAATTGGGCCGAACCCAAAAACCCCCAGACATCCAAAGAGAAACTCATGACTGACCCTGTCAAATGCCTTCTCCAAGTCAACACTGAGGTATATGCCCCCTGTCATCATTAGATTTTCAAAAGACAACTTTGTTGACAGGATGCAGTCAGCAATATCCCTCCCAGGAATACTGTAAGTCTGGGTAGGCCCAATTATCGAGCCGATCACTCCTTTGAGCCTAAAACCCAGTACCTTAGTCAGGATCTTATAGTCAGTGTTGAGCAGGCTAATTGGTCTATAGTTTGCTAGGTCAGATTTTTCCCCTTTATTTTTATACACTAGAGTGATCACTCCCCTCATGAAGGACTCTGCGCACCTGCCCTCCTCCTGTATGGCCAAAAACAGTCTGCAGAGGACAGGGGCAAGCAGGTAACTGAAATGCTGATAGAATTCAGCTTAGAGACCGTCCGAACCTGGGCTCCTTGATGTATTCAGGGCTAAGATTGCCTCTTTCACTTCTTCCAGCTGGATGTTTTCATCACACAAAGCCGCATCCTCGTGACTGAGGGAGCAGCTAATTTTCCCAAGTACTTGATTTAACTTTATCTGTGATATCTTTTGCCTACTAAACAAATTGGAATAGAAATCTTGCACGGTTTGTAAAATATCCACTGAATCAGTATGTGTGTTACCCTCCGAGTCCTTTATTTCAGAAATATATGTTTTGGTCTGTTTCCTCTTTTCCAAACCCAGAAAAAATGCAGTACAGCGCTCACCTTTCAACATATGCTGCGCTTTGCTGCGGATCATTGCACCCCCGCATTTTCTCTCATCCAGCTGTCTCAACTGCTCCCTCCGCACAAGATACGTCTCCAACGGATGTCCACACCCAGCCTCAACCAACTCAAGCTCCTTTTTCAGGCGGTCCCTCAGCTCATCCTCCTCTCTTTTCTCTCTTTGTCTTTTCTCTCTGCTCAATGCGATGCAGCGCTTCTTGATTTTTAACTTAGTGCGCTCCCACCACTCAATGATGTCAACCACAAACTCACTTTGATCACATAGAGCAGAGAGAAAAGACTCCATTTTTGCTCTAAAAAATCCATCCTCTAAGAGGCTTGAATTAAAGCACCACAAGCCCCCATTCCTCTGCACCCTGCCCTCCCCTAGAGCCACTCTCAGAGAGGCATGATCACTCCAAGTGCAAAACTCATATTTACAGTTATTTAAAACCGTAACCAAACCTGACGCTAGCAAGCACAAATCTATTCTAGATTGTTTCAGCCTGCCCAACACCACTTGCCTGCGCGAATACGCACGGGTACCGGGGTTCAGTACTCTCCATGCATCCATCAAGTCACACTCTTCCATCCATTCAAACACAGCCGACCTACTAGTGTCATTCTTAAATTTATTGTTGACACCCACATCTATCCTAGCCAGTGTCACATTCCAGTCCCCTATCACCACCGAGCGATCATCTGTCCATCTTTTACAGCGCCTGAAAAAAACCCTCCTCTCTCCTTCCCTATTTGGCCCATATAAATTCACAATTCTATATCTCTGACTCTGTTCAATTACATCAATCACCAGTAGCCTTCCCTGATCATCCTTAGAAATTTGCAGGACACTCTCAAACAATCCAGGCTTTACAAAGATTGCTACCCCTGCAGTTTTGTCTGGGGAGAGAGAATAAAAAAGATCCCCTCTCCAAAAGCACTTTATGCTTTTTATTGTCTCAGAGGTCCACCTGCATTCCTGGACGCACAGGTTGTCACACAGCATTTTCCCGCAAAGCTGTTCAATTTTCTCAATGTTTTTAAGACCATTCAAATTTTGAGAGAGAAGCAGCATTCCCAGAAAAAAAACTAAAATCGGCCCTGTCATTTTTTGGCATATTTCTTACCTTTATTTCTATACCCTCCCTCAGTTCCACTTGGCTTACCCTGCTGTGCCCTCTTCCTGACCCGTTTTACCCATTGGACATCCATCTCTAAATCTGAGTCCACGCTACTAGCCTGGGGAGCCAGCAGGGCTACATCAGAAGTGGGTATTCGAGTGGTGGACTCTATTTCATTTTGAGAGTGAGGCTCATTCGGCTCAGGCCGGGGTGAGCCTAGCCAGCCCCCTTCAGGGCGACTCGCCGCATCCCCGCTCCAGTCCGCCAGCACATGATCCATACTGGATCCTAGCTCATCGACCCCCTCATTTCTTATGCCCTCTTGCACCAACAAGTCAGCACTCTGTGACACCACCTCATCTCCAAGCTCATTCCCACTCTCTGTCTCGCTACCCAGGGCTGGCTCCTCTGCAGGCCTGACATTACTCCACTCATCATCAGAGATGGAGTCCCGGTCTACCTCCCCTTCCCCTTCACCTGCATTATGGCAATTACATTGCTCCGCTGGGGCATGGCACGCAACACACCTGTGCACCCAGGCATCACACTCACGTGCATAATGACCCTGTTTATTGCATTTAAAGCATGTGAAATCTGGGCAATCTCTAACTATATGCCCAGGCTGTAAACACATCCTACACACTTTAACTTGATTATTATGAATAACTCTGAAGTATTCTGGCCCTGTGGCCGTCATAAATTTCGAGGAATATGGTAATGACTGCACAGTTTCATTAAATTTAACTTTTACATATCTTGTTCCGTCCGCCACGTCAGTCCCAGGCCACAACCGTCTTTTAATAGGAGAGATTGCTCTCAATCCCCACACATCCAGTTTTTCTAAAATGTCCTCATCCGCAATATAGGCAGGGAAATTCAAAAATGACACCACCAATTCATCGATAACTAAAGTTTTCACCATCACCACTGCTCTACCCACTTTAAATCCATCTAAAAGTCTTTTCTTTCCAGCTTCGCTCTTGACCGTCACCTCATATTTATTCGGCCCCGTCTCACGCAATGCAACGATGCCTCCACACACATCACGCATTGCTCTCAGCAGTTCCATTGTCTTAACTTTCTCTTCTCCCACCACCTCAGCCAATACAGTCAAGTCCCTATCATACCGCATTTCTTTCCGTGTCTCTGTCGCTCCACCCGGCTCCGATCGCGTGCTTACCCGTTCTCCCTGTTGTCTCTCATCTGCCGCCAAACAGTCATTCTCCATTCTCCGTCCAGGCCGCTCCTTTGCAATCTCCATTCTTTTCTCAATCTGCTTGACACCCTTATTCAGCGACTTCCTCGTCTCCTCCGCCAGCTCCAGCTCATTCCCTCTCAATGCGCTTTCCCCATAGACGCCAATTTTCTCCGTATCCATTCTTCTCCTTCCACTCTTTCCAGCCACTGTTAAACAGGCTTCTTCTTCTCGCATGCCTCTGCCGTTCTCCATTATGAGCAGTCTATCAGAAATCGCGCGAAAAAGAAAACCCAAAAAAGTTCAAAAACTAGAAAAACCACAAAAAATAAAGGCGACCCCGAACGGAGAAACTCCGCCGGGGGGTTTCATAAAAATAATGAATACAAACTCAAACGCACTACACTGGATAGGCAAAACACTAATACGAAAACGAAAAATGCACGTCAAACGCGAAGCAGCTCACATACGTGTCCCTTCCTGAAAGCACACTGACTCAGAAAGACCATACCCCTGTCCTCCTCCAATCGGGCGCTTAGAGAGCGGTGTGGCCGTAAGCTGCATTTGACATCATCAACAGCTCTTAAAAACGCTGGAGAAGCAGAATGCATGACACTTGCTAAGAAGAAGATAAATGTGGCAAAGTACAAAGTACTATAACTGTACTGGTCTGTTACGCCCCTGTCTAGGGGGTCAGGGTGCAACATACAAAGATAAATTAGCATGTTCCCTCTCCGATCCCCAAACCAAAATCCAGTATCGAGATGTTCCAACAGAATGATATTTATTTTAAAAGAAAGAAAGTGTCAAACAAAACATGACACTACAACTCAGGGCGAACCAAGGCCAACATAATAAACAAAATAAGCCATTTCCCACAGAAAGTGTTAGCTAGCCTGATAGAAATAAACAAACCAAAAGATAGTCGCTAACCCTAACTCCCTAATGTGAAAACAAGAAAAAACAATCAAAAGAAAATGGCAGTCCACCCCTACAGAATTAATACTATTTACAAAATATACAATTTATAAACAAAACCACGACACAAAACCTAACAATTCAAAAATGCTAAATAAGGTTTGGAAACCAAGAACAGCAAACAGGTGCTGCTGCCAGAAAGAGCCTCGCTAGCTGTTGGGAACCGTACTTTTAAAACTCCAGGAAGTGTAGGATGGACCAATCAGCTTCCTGTACTTCCCCCAAATCCGGCCAATCAGGCAGGGCACCTATAAGAACAACAAAATAAAAACAACACATATGGCCAGGACCGTAACATGGTCTACTAGTAATGAAGCACGATGGTTGACAAACCAATAAAGTAGCAAAACAGCAATGAAAGAACAAAATTTGATGAAAATATAGAACAATTTCTATGAATAAATAGGCAGTAACACCAGCTTGAGCTGCCCGTAAACCCAAGCAAAAAAGCTTACAGCACCTGGTATTCCCAGGCGGTCTTCCTACCAAGTACTAACCAGGCCCGGCTCTATTTGGCTGCCGAGATCGGACGAGATCGGGCGCTTAGAGAGCGGTGTGGCCGTAAGCTGGATTTGACATCATCAACAGCTCTTAAAAACGCTGGAGAAGCAGAATGCATGACACTTGCTAAGAAGAAGATAAATGTGGCAAAGTACAAAGTACTATAACTGTACTGGTCTGTTACGCCCCTGTCTAGGGGGTCAGGGTGCAACATACAAAGATAAATTAGCATGTTCCCTCTCCGATCCCCAAACCAAAATCCAGTATCGAGATGTTCCAACAGAATGATATTTATTTTAAAAGAAAGAAAGTGTCAAACAAAACATGACACTACAACTCAGGGCGAACCAAGGCCAACATAATAAACAAAATAAGCCATTTCCCACAGAAAGTGCTAGCTAGCCTGATAGAAATAAACAAACCAAAAGACAGTCGCTAACCCTAACTCCCTAATGTGAAAACAGTCCAAAGAAAATGGCAGTTCACCCCTACAGATTTAATACTATTTACAAAATATACAATTTATAAACAAAACCACGGCACAAAACCTAACAATTCAAAAATGCTAAATAAGGTTTGGAAACCAAGAACAGCAAACAGGTGCTGATGCCAGAAAGAGCCTCGCTAGCTGTTGGGAACCGTACTTTTAAAACTCCAGGAAGTGTAGGATGGACCAATCAGCTTCCTGTACTGCCCCCAATCCGGCCAATCAGGCAGGGCACCTATAAGAACAAGAAAATAAAAACAACACATATGGCCAGGACCGTAACATGGTCTACTAGTAATGAAGCACGATGGTTGGCAAACCAATAAAGTAGCAAAACAGCAATGAAAGAACAAAATTTGATGAAAATATAGAACAATTTCTATGAATAAATAGGCAGTAACACCAGCTTGTGCTGCCCGTAAACCCAAGCAAAGAAGTTTACAGCACGTGGTATTCCCAGGCGGTCTTCCTACCAAGTACTAACAAGGCCCGGCCCTATTTGGCTGCCGAGATCGGACGGGATCGGGCGCTTAGAGAGCGGTGTGGCCGTAAGCTGCATTTGACATCATCAACAGCTCTTAAAAACGCTGGAGAAGCAGAATGCATGACACTTGCTAAGAAGAAGATAAATGTGGCAAAGTACAAAGTACTATAACTGTACTGGTCTGTTACGCCCCTGTCTAGGGGCTCAGGGTGCAACATACAAAGATAAATTAGCATGTTCCCTCTCCGATCCCCAAACCAAAATCCAGGATCGAGATGTTCCAACAGAATGATATTTATTTTAAACGAAAGAAAGTGTCAAACAAAACATGACACTACAACTCAGGGCGAACCAAGGCCAACATAATAAACAAAATAAGCCATTTCCCACAGAAAGTGCTAGCTAGCCTGATAGAAATAAACAAACCAAAAGACAGTCGCTAACCCTAACTCCCTAATGTGAAAACAAGAGAAAACAATCAAAAGAAAATGGCTGTTCACCCCTACAGATTTAATACTATTTACAAAATACACAATTTATAAACAAAACCACGGCACAAAACCTAACAATTCAAAAATGCTAAATAAGATTTGGAAACCAAGAACAGCAAACAGGTGCTGATGCCAGAAAGAGCCTCGCTAGCTGTTGGGAACCGTACTTTTAAAACTCCAGCAAGTGTAGGATGGACCAATCAGCTTCCTTTACTGCCCCCCAATCCGGCCAATCAGGCAGGGCACCTATAAGAACAAGAAAATAAAAACAACACATATGGCCAGGACCGTAACATGGTCTACTAGTAATGAAGCACGATGGTTGGCAAACCAATAAAGTAGCAAAACAGCAATGAAAGAACAAAATTTGATGAAAATATAGAACAATTTCTATGAATAAATAGGCAGTAAACCAGCTTGTGCTGCCCGTAAACCCAAGCAAAAAAGCGTACACCACCTGGTATACCCAGGCGGTCTTCTTACCAAGTACTAACCAGGCCCGGCCCAATTTGGCTGACAAGATCGGACGAGATCGGGCGCTTAGAGAGCGGTGTGGCCGTAAGCTGCATTTGACTTCATCAACAGCTCTTAAAAACGCTAGAGAAGCAGAATGCATGACACTTGCTAAGAAGAAGATAAATGTGTCAAAGTACAAAGTACTATAACTGTACTGGTCTGTTACGCCCCTGTCTAGGGGGTCAGGGTGCAACATACAAAGATAAATTAGCATTTTCCCTCTCCGATCCCCAAACCAAAATCCAGGATCGAGATGTTCCAACAGAATGATATTTATTTTAAACGAAAGAAAGTGTCAAACAAAACATGACACTACAACTCAGGGCGAACCTGAGCTGTTGGGAACCGTACTTTTAAAACTCCAGCAAGTGTAGGATGGACCAATCAGCTTCCTGTACTGCCCCCCAATCCGGCCAATCAGGCAGGGCACCTATAAGAACAAGAAAATAAAAACAACACATATGGCCAGGACCGTAACATGGTCTACTAGTAATGAAGCACGATGGTTGACAAACCAATAAAGTAGCAAAACAGCAATGAAAGAAAAAATTTGATGAAAATATAGAACAATTTCTATGAACAAATAGGCAGTAACACCAGCTTGAGCTGCCCGTAAACCCAAGCAAAAAAGCTTACAGCACCTGGTATTCCCAGGCGGTCTTCCTACCAAGTACTAACCAGGCCCGGCTCTATTTGGCTGCCAAGATCGGGCGAGATCGGGCGGTTAGAGAGCGGTGTGGCCGTAAGCTGCATTTGACATCATCAACAGCTCTTAAAAACGCTGGAGAAGCAGAATGCATGACGCTAAGAAGAAGATAAATGTGGCAAAGTACAAAGTACTATAACTGTACTGGTCTGTTACGCCCCTGTCTAGGGGCTCAGGGTGCAACATACAAAGATAAATTAGCATGTTCCCTCTCCGATCCCCAAACCAAAATCCAGGATCAAGATGTTCCAACAGAAAGATATTTATTTTAAACGAAAGAAAGTGTCAAACAAAACATGACACTACAACTCAGGGCGAACCAAGGCCAACATAATAAACAAAATAAGCCATTTCCCACAGAAAGTGCTAGCTAGCCTGATAGAAATAAACAAACCAAAACACAGTCGCTAACCCTAACTCCCTAATGTGAAAAAAAGAGAAAACAATCAAAAGAAAATGGCTGTTCACCTCTACAGATCTAATACTATTTACAAAATATACAATTTATAAACAAAACCACGGCACAAAACCTAACAATTCAAAAATGCTAAATAAGGTTTGGAAACCAAGAACAGCAAACAGGTGCTGATGCCAGAAAGAGCCTCGCTAGCTGTTGGGAACCGTACTTTTAAAACTCCAGGAAGTGTAGGATGGACCAATCAGCTTCCTGTACTGCCCCTCAATCCGGCCAATCAGGCAGGGCACCTATAAGAACGACAAAATAAAAACAACACATATGGCCAGGACCGTAACATGGTCTACTAGTAATGAAGCACGATGGTTGACAAACCAATAAAGTAGCAAAACAACAATGAAAGAACAAAATTTGATGAAAATATACAACAATTTCTATGAATAAATAGGCAGTAACACAAGTTTGTGCTACCCGTAAACCCAAGTAAAAAAGTTTACAGCACCTGGTATTCCCAGGCGGTCTTCCTACCAAGTACTAACCAGGCCCGGCTCTATTTGGCTGCCGAGATCGGGCGCTTAGAGAGCGGTGTGGCCGTAAGCTGCATTTGACATCATCAACAGCTCTTAAAAACGCTTGAAAAGCAGAATGCATGACACTTGCTAAGAAGAAGATAAATGTGGCAAAGTACAAAGTACTATAACTGTACTGGTCTGTTACGCCCCTGTCCAGGGGATCAGGGTGCAACATACAAAGATAAATTAGCATGTTCCCTCTCCGATCCCCAAACCAAAATCCAGGATCGAGATGTTCCAACAGAATGATATTTATTTTAAACGAAAGAAAGTGTCAAACAAAACATGACACTACAACTCAGGGTGAACCAAGGCCAACATAATAAACAAAATAAGCCATTTCCCACAGAAAGTGCTAGCTAGCCTGATAGAAATAAACAAACCAAAAGACAGTCGCTAACCCTAACTCCCTAATGTGAAAACAGTCCAA